>NC_079152.1:52858159-53133159 GCF_947563725.1 Argiope bruennichi
TTAATAATAATTTGAACTGTCGTCTAACATAAATAAAATTAACATTTATCATGTAATTTCATCAAGATTTGTTTCTTTGTAACTATCTATTCTTGCTTTCGTTCGAAATTATTAAAAAAAAATGTTTCGGGTAACATTTCATTATTAATGGAACTTTTTCATCGAAACAGTTGGAATTAGACATAATATATTCGAATTTAATTCCAAGAAAACTACTTCAGATAAATTTTATATTTTAAACGAATGTATCGAAGTCTTCATTTATAAATAGAGTAATAAATCTGAAATTTTATAGCATCAAATGACTTCTCATATAAAAAAATAAAGTTAAGTAATAAAAGAATGCTTAATTTGATATCAAAAAATTTAGCATAAACTTTTGCATGACATAATAATTTATTTTCAAGCATTAAATGCTTTTACTAAAAATTAATTATATAAATTTACACATAAATATATAAATTACGTATTATGTATATGTAAGCATCTGAATAATTTATAAGATATTTTATTATGAATACTGTTTTTCATCCTAGATATAATAAAAAAAATTTCTTCCTTTTGATAAATTTTTAATCATACAAATTTCAAAATAAATCATTCTGTCCGAAAGAAAAAGTTTGATATAACGTTTTGTTGAATAATTTATTAACTATTATATAATATCTATTGATTTATCACTGATGCAATGAAAATTTCCATTAAAATCCATAGCAAATTTTGGATTTCTTAACTAATAATGATTTAAAATCATTTTAAATTAATGTGATTGAATATTTAATTTGTTTTTATTCCATCAATCACAGATAAGATTAATTTGAGTTAACACTTAGTGTAACTTAAAAATAAAATAAATTTCGATTGCACAATAAAATTAAGAATACAAATTTAAAACGAATAAAAAATCATTCACTTAAACATATTTTTTTATTTAATAGAATTGTTCATTTAAACTAAATGATTGATAAAAGTTTATGCTGTTAAGAGTTTTTAAGAAATGGAGTTTTTTTTTCTCTACAGAGGTTAGAAATTTGTCGCATCACCATTATAGAATATGCAATATGTCCTCTTACATCTGTGACTACATTTTCAAAGTATAGAAGTGTTTATTTCCATTTGATTGACGCATCCATGATTTCTTTGGTGTGTTAGTAGGTCTGTTTGCACTTAAATTCCTCTTCCATCTTTAACAATAAGCCTATAAGTCATAATTGTTGTGATAAAATTATATTAAAATATTTAATTTTATCTACAGTCAGATTAGTCGTATATTAGATCAGATTCACGAAAATGAAGAAATCCGTGTGTTCAGTCGTATGTTGTAAAAGTAATAAAAGTAATAACACTCATAGACTTCCTAGAAGAAAGCTAATAAAAACAATTCGATGATTTATTTTACACTAGCCGCCTTTGGCGACCAGCCGGTTCGCCAATCTTAATGTTCGTTAAAATTTTAATAATTAAATATTTTAAGCAATTCCTACTTTAATAGCTTCTTCATAAAAATATTTTAAAACTTCAAATTTTGATAGGCATATCATTCACTCATAATATTATAAACGCCTTCAGTCATAACGTAACATGTATCTCTCTAATTTTCTGTAAGCACCCGTAGAATTTATGCTTTAAATTAAAGCGGAAGGGATTAATCTGCAATTAATACAATAATATTTTTTACTGAAACAAAGCATTTTTTTATAATATGATTACTAAAACAGAGTCACTGAGCGTTTAAACCTTATGGGCACTAAATAATGTCTTTCTTAATTTATGTAATATCTCAAGAATTTGTCAACAATATTTTCTCAGATTCATCATGACCAGATCGATTAATTAACAATGTTTAATTTTAATTGCATCAAACACTGAGAAAATAAACAGAATCGTTTAAAATAATTGGTCGAAAACAGGTTAAAAAAACTACATAAAAAACGATGTGCTTAAACTACTTAAAAAAACGATGTACTTAAAATACTTAAAAAAACGATGTATAAGCATATACAAAAATATATAACTAACGTAAATACAATTTAATTACAAAAACATACACCTAACCTAAAAAAGATTTAAATCAAGTCCACATATGTTGATAATAGTTGTCAGAAATCAGAACACAGTGCGCATACGTGAATTTTCAACGCCAATTGGTAAGGCAAATGCCTGAATTTTTCTACGCCAGTTGGAGTAACGCTACGCAGATTATAAATTTTTAATTTCCTTTATTCTGTTTTATTTCAATTCAAAAGTACTTCAGAATGAATCTGAAAAGTCGAATAATTAACAAAGTTTAATTTTAAAGCATCAAACATTAAGAAAATAAACAGAATCGTTTGAAATAATTGTCCGAAAAATTTTAAGCCTAGCCTGATTAGAATGGGGGAAAAAAAACTGAAGCATTACTTATTTGGCGGTGGGTAAAATGAAGGTTTGTTTTTGGCGGGAAAGTTAGTTTTCAATTAATAATGAAAATTCTAATTAAAAATTCAAGAAAGGGACCCCAGGTGCACATTTCCGACCTCCAAGGTATGCATGTACCAAATCTGGTAACTGTAGGTCAAACGATCTGACCTGTAGACCGCCAACACACACACACATTGAGCTTTATATAAGTATAGATAGATAATCAATAATTAATAAAAAGTAGTTTTATAAATTTTTTTTATTATTTGTGAATTATTCATAAAGTGTCGTCTTTTTTTACTTGAAATATTTATTTTTGTTTGAAATGCATTATTCTTTATTATAAATGTTCCAGAATCTTGAAATCTTTTAAGATTCAGCATCCATCTGGTACCATTTGTACTAAATCAAGCATTCTAATTATATTAATCGATTAATTGATAATTAATTAATATCAGTTAAATATCAGTTTATCGTATATTAAAGTTGTGTAAGAGCACAGAAGTACACAACATTTATTATTTTCAGTGCGCATATTCGGAAGTAAGATAAAAATCATATGCAAAATCTAGCTTTTCTAAACACGAAATAAATTAAGTTAAATGGAAATGTTTAATGAAAAATTATTTTTTCAACCATATATTTTTTCAAAGTGTCTAAAATCGATTAATTTTATTCTCAAAAATATTTGAATGCAATCAATTATAAAAAAAAAATATTAGCATGACAAAATTACATTAAAATTCAAGGACATTGGCAGAACTATATGAAATTAAAGGATTAAAATTTCTTATCATAAAATCTCGTGATTTTATGATAATATAAAATCTTTCTTCAAAATATAATTGTTTTTTCAAATATTCTCTTTCTTCAAAATATAAAGTAAATTAACGATTTTTCATAGAATTAATATCTGAAATACTGTTGAAATTATATACTCATTACAGCACTATCTTAATTCAAAACTTCATCTAATAAGAGCACAATTCCTTCGATTTGTTGCCTTTTCAACTACACAAAGTTTAATGACAATTTCTGAGAAAGCTTTTAGAACTCTTATTTGATTTTTCCTTTCGAAAGAACAGTATCAAATGAAGTGCATTTTCTTTGAATAGGCATCATTAGCAACGCCTTTAACCGAGTTTCAGAAAGAAGAAAATTACTTATTTTCTTCTACAGAATAAGATGATACAAATGGAATTTAGAATCATATATGTAATAAATAATAAGTTTGCTTGATTAGCCTTTATCATGAGTATTCACTAAAGAATAAAAAAATTTTTAATAATACCATAATAGATTTATTTCTTAAAAAAAATGTATTAAAAATGCAAAATTATTAGGAAATGCAGATTTTCAAATTTTTATTATTCAGTGGTTAAAAATCTGTTTTGCTTGTTATTTTTTTAAAGATATCTCATCCAAATATTAATCTTAAGTTTAAAATCATTAAATTCAAGTGTGTAAAATCATTAGGTTCAAATGTATTAAAGAATCAATATCATTTCTGAAATTTAAAAATTACTTAATTATTCACTGTTCATTTCACTGAAATAATCTACATGATAAATAATCTTGTACTTAAGAATACATTTTATTTCGATCATAATTTCTTTCACTAAAATAAAAAAGTGCTATTAATAAATTTACTATACAAATTTTTAAGTTATATATTAACAATCATGTGTTAATGGATCCGTTATTTTTGCTTTTGTATTATTACTGAAGAGATGATGTAATAAATACCTGACTTAGTTTAGTTTAGTTAAATAAACACCCCGCTGTAAAGCAACACTAGGGCTGTTTTGGGACGGATTTCATAATTTTGAACTGCGGTGAGATGACGAGGATGACACCTGAGCTGGCACCACCCTCTCCACGCCAGCGGGAGGACGTAAGCCCTGGTGGATTTAGCCTGCAACAGAACTCCTCGCACGTGCATGATGGTTCTTTAGTGGAACCGCGCCTCGAACATGAAACCTTAAAGCTTGCTAGCCGAGACTTTACCACCAGGCCACCGCGGCCCAATAAATGCGCGAATAAGACCCCATTCAATTAACATAGATGTAAAGGATGGTTCACTGAAAAATTGAGCATAATTTTTTTTGGAATTTTTTTTTATATTATACATTTAATGATTTTGAATAATACGCTTAGTGAATTAAAAAGGAACAAATAATTATTTTACATGAAATAGTAGAATTTCTAGTATTTGTATTATTTACATATTGTTCACTCATAAAAATAAAATACATTAAACGTATCAAAATAAAATTTCTATTAATAATATTAAGGAATGTGCGTGTGTGTATTCCTGCTTACAGGAATGGTCGGTTGATCTAGAGCTGTTAATTATGGCAAAAACATATTTTGGAGGAAGGAAATGTATCTCTCGAACCGATCTTTAAAATTTTTAATTCATTAAAAATTAATCGGTATTTTGAAATATTTTTCCTTTAATCATTCTTGGAAAATATTACTGCAGAAATCTAATTTGAGTGCCAATTTAAAAATTATTTTTAATGATACTAATTTTACTATTATAGAAATTTTTTCTGAAATTCGAAAATCTTTTAAGAAAAAATAATTTAAAGTTATTAACATGTTATTATTATAATGAATTTATAGCAGTTTTCAATATCTTATTAAATATGTAATTGCATGATTTTTTTTCTTCATTAAAATCTAATTTCTGAAAACTTTATATAAGAAATAAGAAAGTAAATTTACAGTATCACGGAAGTTATAAAATAACTGAAATCTGGTTGATTAATAATATGATGTTATATAAATTGAAACAATTAGGTAGATTCTTGTGCACAATTATCAGAACATACTTATAATATCGTGCTTAAATATAATTTTTTGATCAATTATGAACATAAAATTATGCATAAATGATTGAATTGAAAATAAATACAGCTGAAATGCCAAGAATACCAGCTGACTGCCAAAAATGAAGAATATCAATATTTAAAATTTTTTTTATGGAACCAAAAATTATCATGTAAACAACAACACTTGACAGCGTTTACTATTAATATTTAATTAGATACAATTGATCTTAAATATATTTTAAAAACTACTTTATATTAATTTTAAATTAGTAATCTTGAATATATTAATACATTTGCAAAAGGAGTAAATTCTGTAAACAACACGATAATTTAAAATTTCGAACTTAGTACTATGTACATCTTTAATTATGCAATAAAAATACTTTCTCCTATTATTTCGCTACGAGTTAGATTTGACTTTTAAAGCATATAAATACTTGTCAGCATTAATACACGAAAAATTCATTATCTTCTGTTGCTTGTTTTTCATACAAATAAATAGGTATTGGATTGCATTTAACAGATTTAATTAACTGTTGCAAATAACAGTGTGAAAGCTGGAAAAATTTAGTGCCGTAAATATAAGACACTTCATAAAATGATAAAGGGATACGAGCTGGATTTTAACATAATTGTTTTTCCATAAAATATAATTTTTCTTAAATGAAAATTTATTAAGGTAAATAAATATTATAAAAGCTTCTAGTAAAATGATTTAAAATGTAAAAAAAAAATTAGAAGACATATTTTTTTACATTTGTTTTGGCTTCAAAATAATATAAATTTTCCAAGTGTTTTAACTAGTTATATTTACAACAAATTGAAAAGAAAAGATTTATTACAACAAATTGATGCTATGAAACCATAGCCATAAAAAGGAACATATTTTCCCAAGTATAAATTTTAATTTCGTAAGAATTCAACATGTTTTATATTCACCACTATTATAAACGCTTTCTTTCCTAAACCGAATCCATAAATTCCCTTTTACTGTCTACGTGTGTACTTATTTTTAGACGGAATTCTAAACACAGTTCAACTTTCGGAAAACTTGTAAAGGCAAATATAATTTATGAACATTATAAATCATACATTGTGATGATAGAAAACATTATAAAATTTAAGCATTGTGATGATAGATCTAGCTTAGGGGAGCAGCGTAATGAAATTTTAGCAGAATTATTACAAATTGTGAGATACATTTACAGATGGTTGGAAAAGATAAATAGGGAGGAACACGTAAGGAATATTTTGTGCTATGAATCGTACTGTTGATATGGAAAATCACTGAATTTCTTTTGAGTTCTTAGGTTAAGAAAAAGCCAGGTTAACTTCGAAGAGCTCTAAATTCACTTCAAAATAAATAATTGAATACGAACTGCATCATGGTCACAATGTATAAATGAAAGTTTTACATAAGATTTCACATAACATATTTATAATAAAATTGTGTCATAATTTGCTTAACATATACATTTAAATTTTAAACAAAATAATTCAGTTTAACCCACCGACTGCAGCGTGAATCGTTTATGATTCAAGCATATTTCCTAATTCGATTCTTCCATAGTTAAGACAGCAAATTTTGTCTTAACTATAGAAGGATTGAATTAGGAGTCATCTAATTAGAGAGATAATTTGAATAACATGTTCAAGTAGTGAAAACCAACGTGTTTAAGATTAGAATTAAACACTGAGCATTAGAATTAAACGAAAATAACAACCTCAAAATACAGACAAATATAGAAAATAAGACTATTCCAGCTTTTGCAGTAGATAAGTAAGTTTAAATTTTATGAATAATAATATGTATATGAATAATTAATTATAACTGAATGAATTTATCATTTTCCCTTAAAACTGCAGATTGGAAAATTTTATTTATTTAATTCTTTTCTTCTCAACAAACGTAAAGGCTACATTAGATGCGTTGTAGTAAATTTAACTCAAAATCTAGATACTCAGGTGGCTTTAATTTCTTGTTAGCATATAGTATCACACTGGTTGATTCATTAAAACTCTCTTTTAGAAATATATAGTTTTTTTGTTTATAAAAAATGCATTTAATTTCACGAGTCAAAATAAATACAATTCCTTCTTAATTTAGCTAAAAAGTCAGCATGTACTAAGAAATTCATTAAATGTGTTATACCAAATGCATTTGCATTTTCAAATTATCAGCAGAAAAATACTCAATTATGATATCAAATTTCCTTACATTTTTTTAAAAACTTTTTTTTACGTAATTTCATATAGTAGTTAAATTACCGCAGTAAATGACAGTAATGTCAAAAGAGATCTACAGAAAATTTAATTCACGATTTTTAAATGTTTTAAAGATTTAATTATAAAATTATGGGTTTTGTAAAACTAAAAATCTAATACCTCCATTTTAATCCTGTAATAAAATACTTCCGAATATTATAATTTATCCAGCAGGTTGAGAACTGAAACTAAAATAACTCAAATTTTTAGAGACAGTAAAAATTAAAATTCAAATAAAATACAATTGTTTCCATTTCTTATATTCCATAGAACATTCGCATTTAAAATTTTTATCACTTATTTTGATAAAAACTTTAAAGCAAAAAAAAAGCATTCATTAAAATGTTAATGTCTTAAAGCCATCGTATTCTCATTTATCAAAATATTCGTAAAAAATTGCTCTATTGGAGAATTTTTTAATTTATACTAAAAGCTTTCCCATTTCAGAAAGCTATGTTTTGTTGATCTTAAAAAACTACTTTTATTTACTTTTGTTTCAGGCAAAAGGATTTCTCTTAGCATTTAGATTGAACTATCAGTAATCTCATTTGCATTTTGCTACAATGTCTCCTTTCTCCAAAAACAGGAAGAAAGCAAACAGACCAAGTTGATTATGCATTGTTAAAATACTTAGTTACTCAAGGAGAAAAAAAACACACCACTGGAGACTGCGTTAGAATGTTTAAAGAAAATAGATACAATTTTAATCTTCTAATGTTAACGTTTGCAATACAAACTCTGCACGAAATGCAGTTATGGTCAAATTCTGCACGAAAGATTATTAGCAGAGAAAAGGAAGTTGATATCGAGAACAAAAGAGTAACGGAAATCCGTTTCTAAACTTTTCAAAAGATGACATTTAGATGACAAGAGGATGCATTTAGTTAATTTAGTACACAATACATTTTTGAGAATTTACAAAAAAGATTTAATTCTTGATTCTATGTAAATCAAAATATATTATTTCAATTTAAAGCAAGCAGACATTTTGACACGAAAATAATGTATTAATTAAAATATCATTAAAATATAATTAGTTTGTAGAAAAATAAATTACATTCATTGTCGAAACAGAAACTTCATAAGATATATGTTGATTATTACTTAAAAATCATCTAAAATATAGAAGTCATTTCGCTTAGTAAAATGATTTAGATTTAATTATTAAAACTGGTAAAATGACATCTGAACTTTGGTTAAAACAATTCCTTTTATATCATTTTATTGAACAACATTGCAACAATATGATGAAATTATTTATTCAAAACATCTTTTGAACTGTTTTAATAAATAATAAAATAATGGGTAGAATAGAGTACTCCATTTGATTTCACATAAGACTATGAGATTACATAACAATTGCATAGGCTATCTTTCTAGGGTCATATAGCTTACTATGAAGATTGCTATGTAAATATTTGTACTTAAGCGAAATCATGCCATTTGAAAGATCTTATGCCTGCCTTATACATTTTTTTAACATTGAGTGTTCATTAAGATATTTATTGAGAGTTCACAGAGGAATAAGCAAATAGACTTACACAATTGCCACCAAAACTTTAAAGGACATATATTTTATTAGCACCGAATTCTGTAATTCACCATTATGTTGACTTGCAGAAACACATTTATAGATGTAAGACATACTGAAGCTTAAATCTAGTAATTTCGAGCATATATGTTATCTTTCATATCCGATGCACATAAAGGGTGTCCCAAAAATTTGTAAATACTTTAAAAATTCATAAAAATTGAAGGAATGAGTATATTTTAATGCGGTTTGCGAAACTGTTATTCTCATGAAGAGGGATTTTTTTTTCATACAAAAGAAAAAGAAAAAAAAAAAATAGTTCAAAAATTTGTCGATAGAGGGCGCTAAACACAAGCAAAACATACAATTCTAAGGGAAAAATACTTTTATTTGCATGCAAGCAATTGCTTACATGCGTATCACACCAGTACTACAGTACTTGTTCTATAACAGTTTGGAAGCGGGAGACAACACTGGTAACTGCATCATACAGCATATCAGGATGAATGCATGAGATTTCGTGGCGAGTGGCTTCCTTTAGCTGCACTAACGAAGTTGGACTATGGCGGTACACCCGAGACTTAAGGTAACCCCATGACCAAAAATCAAGGGGTGTTAAATCTGGCAAGCGTGGGGGCCATTCATGTGTAAAATGACGGCTGATTATCCGTTCTTCAGTAAAAGTTCTTCTCAAAAATGCCTTCACTTCGGTGTCGATGTGAGGAGGTGCCCCATCTTGCATGAATGTCACTGTGTCAAGGACATCGTGTTGCAATAAGGACGGTATCACTTCCTTCAGTAACATTTCCAAGTAACTTGTTCCATTATCTAAACATGTCTTCCATCCTGCTTTTTTACAGGGCTTTTCAAAGAAAAAAGAGCCTACAATAATGGATGCAGTGAAACCACACCAAACAGTAACTCGTTGTGAATGCAGGGGCTTCTCAGTGTAAGCATATGGATTCTCATGTGCCCATATTCTACAGTTATGGGTATTAACTGCTCCATGCAAAGCAAAATTAGCCTCATCTGTCCACAATATTTTCAGCAGCCATCGCGGATCATCTTCAATTTTCGCCAAAGCCCAATTTGAGAATTCCAATCTCTTAGCTGTATCATTTGGTAAGAGCTGATGTAGCGATTGCAATTTGTATGGGTACAATTGCAATACACCATGAAGGATACGGTACACCGAAGTCTTTGGTATACCAGTTATTCGTGCCACTTCTCGTGCGCTACTGACTGCACTTGTAGACTGTTCCCTTAGCGTGTCCATTTGAAAAGAGACATCGGGAGTACGGACTGTTGTGAAACGAGGTGCACCACTGCGTGGCCGATGACACAAACTTCCAGTTTCTTCGAAACGGCGTACTAGGGAAACAAGTCCAGCAGGAGTGATCGGACCTGAACCTTTACTCAATCTTTTCTGGGTCCTAAACTTTCGTAAGGCTTCATCCGCCGATTCGTTGCTGACATAAAACAACTTTACCAATAGTGCTTTATGCACCAGTGTGAACATCTTAATACAGACCTTATGCAAACCTTTAGAAATGATGTGTCAATTGCTCACTCTGCCTTTTATAAGACTTTAATTTGCATATTTCCTCTGATTTGCTTGTGTGCAGCGCTCTCTATTAATTAATTTTTAAATTATTTTTTTTCTGTATCAAAAAAAAAAAAAACCCTTCATGAGAATAATAGTTTCGCAAACCGCATTCATATATACCCACTCCTTTAGTTTTTATGAATTTTTAAAGTATTTACAAATTTATGGGACACCCGGTATTATACAAAGAGACAATATCATATCCACTACAAATACAAATTCATATTATAAGTGTTTAAAAAAAACCTTTATATTCATCAAAATATTGCAAACATTGTTACAACCAGGTTGCTATGAAAGTAACACGAATACCCACATGTTGCATATTCTTAAACTGAGAAGTACAGGAAAAGGTATGAAAATGAAATACAATATATCTCAGCATGTTGGCATTCTCATCTTAAAGCCTTATTAAAAGTTTTTAATGGATGGAAAATTTAAAGGTAAAACTGAGTCATTTATCTAAATATTAATATCTTGTATATATTTATTCCTTATATATTTATATGTGGGAAAATAAAAATAAAAATATTCTTGAAGCCTTTTTTATTTTTGGCAACAGCTGAACTTGTTTCAGATTCTTAAGTATGTTCCAATTAATTCCGGATTCTTAAACAAGCTCTAGCTAATTGCAGATTCTTAAGCCTAAATCCTCCAACAAATTTGATTTTCAATATACAAAACCCTATTATATCATTTACATCACGTATCTACTTAAGTTACAAAGATTAAGCCGCATATTCGGATAAAAAAAAGTATGAATAATAAGGTTTTGTATATATTTTGTATATTTTTAATATTATAATGTTTATGTCAGGGTTATCATATCAAAACATTAATATTTTAATTATTCCAAAGAGTGCAATCTATGTGAAGAAAAGTTTAAATGCAAAATTTTGTTTTGAAAATAAGTATATTTATATAATATGTATGTACATTGCTTTGTTATTAAACCAAACAGCGTAGTTAAACAATTACTGTAGCTTGAATCTATAAAACAGCTTGACAAAACTATTTATTTATCATATATTTCCTGTGAATATAATAAGAAAACTGGAAATATTTTAATTGATCATTCAATCTTTTGCTCTATTATGACTTAGGTAACTCTGAAGGTGATTTATTTTATTAAGTGAGAGAAACAGAATTTTACATATTATTAAGTGAAACCATTGATGTATTAATTCTCCACATTTAAGTATATTTAGATGCAAAAATAATTTATTTAAGGACTTTCCTTAAGGAGTAATATCAATTCATAGTAAAGAAGAAATAATTTACAATTATTAACATTAAATGATGCTTAATTACATTATGAATATCAATTAAAGAAAATGCTTTCACTGCAAAACAAAACATCATAAAATAATATGAAGTGTCAATTTTTGATCTGTAAATTTGTTCCATACAATAATTCTAAAATATTATCATAATTTAGCCATTAAAGAGATAAGCCCTAGTTTTAAAAGGGAGGCGCTGGACGTTTCTGTTTTAATACAAAATGAGTGAATTCTATTTAAAAACATCGTGATTTTTTTAAAAGGCAGTTACAAAATAGCGGAAAATTTTATTTTGCAAAATTTTTCTCGTAAGTGCAAATATAGAACTAAAACTTCCCTCTTCCGATTTGAGATATTTCATTTCCAAGAAGCGTGTGTTGTCATAGCAACACATTACAATCCTCTGTATGCTTCCGGAAATGAATTGAACATTGATAGACAGTTTTAGTACCGCCCCAGGAAATTAAGCCTCTAGAAGTTTCAATTTTCCATGCACAATGCACTTCGATCAACAAAAGTTTACACTTAATCTTATTTAAATTTCAAGAAAACCTTTAAATAGCATTTGAAATCACTGCATGCTTAAAAATGTGGAGGAAGGGCATTTCTAAAATCCCACACTATTTATAGAAAAGTGTATGATGGGAATTAAGGTTTCAGCTTGTGAACTCCATTTATTTTTTACTTGCATTTAGATTAAAGTGTTTGTTTGTTCATATATCTTCGATCCAAAATAAATTGCTGAATTTAAAATATTCCTAGAATTTAAAAGAAAATTTAATCATTTGATATAGTGAAAAGAGAAAAAAATCCCAAAAAGTTAAAATGTATTTAAAAATATATATATATATTTAATCACCTATCTTTTTAAAGAATAAGTAAAAGCAAAGAATAGTTATTTATTCCATAATTTTAGGAGGTTAATCTTAGTTTTGTCATACAATCACATCAAAATTTTTTTAGTATTAAATTGCATTAACAATTGCAAAATATCTAACTTATAGGCAAAAGAAAAAACTTGTTGAGCAAAGGAGCAGTATTTACATGAATTTTTTCACAGTAATTTCACTAGAGCTATTAGCAATTTAATTTATATTAAAAACAAATTTTGAACTGTCCAACAACATCGAATTTTTCAACTACATAATAAACAAAAATGTAATATAATTTTCGCTAAAGAATAAATGTAATATCTTGCTTTTCGGACAAGGGCATTCAAGGGATAATATAATTAGTTTTAAATCTACAGCTATCTGCAGCTTTTTATATAAGATTCAGTGGATCCAGAGAATTTATTTTTTCACAAAAGCAAATACTACGCATAAGGCGTGGATATATAAGAAATAAATAAAATAAAATTGATTTAAAAAATATGTTTGTTAATTTGCTAAAAAAAATGGAATATTTTCTTTTATTTGAAATTTTTTTTCGTTCACTATCTTGGAATATTATTCTTTTATTACTGTATATTGTAACTAAATTTTCCCGAGATTTATAACTAGGTGGTAACAGTCATATGGAATTAAACAATTGAAAAAAAATATTAAAATCATACAATTATTAATGGATTAATTTTATTATTTAATTACTAATTACTTCTAAATTAAAATATAAAAATATTAAAAGGAAATAATATCGTCGAAAATATACATTTTGATAAATATTGCAAAATTCTATCAAATAAGGAAGTGAAATTTTCAAGAAAAATTAGGAATGAGTTGCAAAATTTGTTCTTAAAACTTTAAGTTAAAAAATGCCTATAAATATAATTTTTCTTTATTATTTATTTCAAATAAATGTGTAAAACTTCTTTAAACTATCTATCTTTTCGTATACAAGCCATAAATAAACTTTTTTTTATCTGATAATTAATCTTTTGTTATATGAATTGCAAACAAAAAAAAATCAACAATTTCTTTCAAGGCATTTTGGTTATATATATATATATATATATATATATATATATAAATAATTTTTTTCATTTTACTTAGTTTATTGGTTTATATTGTATTTAATAATTTTATAAGCATTTTATTTTCTTAGTCTGTTTATTTAGTTGTTCAAGAAAAAGAAATTTTTAAACATATAAACAGTTTCTGCCAATACGAATACCCGTACAGAATACACATAAAAAAGCATGTAATTATTTTTATTTAACATGTAATCTTTTTACTTAATTATTTGTATTTTTGAATCTTATATTATTTATTATAATGTTATTTTTGTCTAAAGATTGATAACTCCGCATAAGTATTTTTTAAGCCAAATATTATAAAATTATGGAATTTTTTCGAATATAGCTCCGAATTTATTTCGATGACAGGAAATCCAGTTGAAAAATGAATACAGTTTTTAATGCAGATTTATTTTAAATGTTCAGTAATATTATAACGGTATAAGAATCTATTAACTTTTTTTCTATTTTAATTAACATTTAAGGAGAAGAAAACTTCTTCCCTCTTTCTTTCTTTTTTTTTTATATAAGTGCATGTGAATATATTACTTCATATTTTTATAAATCTAAGAATCACAACATAAAATATCATAACACGTTTTACCTCATTTTCTATAATAAAACCTTTTATATGGGTAAATAATTAAAAAAATATACATTTTTTTTCTTATTCAAATAAACAAACAAAAAAAAACGATAACAAACTTACAGCAGAAGTACAATTTTAAAATAGAAAAAAAAAATCATTCATTAAAAATTTATAACATTTCAAAATAATCAAATTTTTTTATCAATAATTTTAAAAAGATGTTAATTATTTTCATGCTCTTTTACATATTTTTTAAATCTTACAGTAAAAAATAAACTTTAAAACTTTTTCATGAAGGTAAAATTATTCTAAATAGATGGATCTATTTAGAATAATCTGAAAAATTCCATTTTTTTCTTATTATCCGAGATCAAATTCGTTTGTATTAAAATGCCTTCTGATCGTATACAAAACGTATCCAATATGGTTGAAAAAGAGTAAAATGTGATACACAACGGATGGATCAATATCATCATAAAAAGCGAGGTTTGATTATGGCATATCCAACCTATCAGCTCTAAACAGGCTTGCATAGGTCAGTATTCATATCGAGTCTAATAAGCGGGAATGGAACGATATTCTGTAATAATGTATGGATGTTTCTTTCCTATACAATGGCAAGAATGCTCCCTCTTTTTTTCCGTATCATGTAACATATATTCTTATTATGGAAGCCGCAGATGAAAATATGTTTCCTTTATGTACTTATACCGAATGAAATTTTTGACATCGCAATATACAAATATGAAACCAGTATTGAAGAAAAATTAGTGTATTTTTTTATTTATAATATTTGATACATTTGTATATAAAGCTGATTAATGTTTTTCAATTCTAAATTAGCAGAAAAAAGCAAAATATATAATAATAAATTAAATAGAGTAGAAAACTCATTTAGTCATTTGTATTGTATCATCTCATTGGTTTTGTATACATGAGAAATTGATAAATTGAAAAATATTGATTTAGGTTTGAGAAAGGACTGTAGAATTAAAGAAGTAAAAAACACGAGTTTCGAATTTATAAATTGATATAATTTCAATCGGAATCCATATAATATGTCTATTATATTATGATTATTAGGTGTAATACACTATTGTTTTTGTATTTATCCTTGTTTAAAATAAGAAAATTATTTTTTATTAGATATTATATCAATCGACAGAGATTTAATGAGACAAAAGAAATCAAATTTATATTTCAGAGAATTTTTTTCAATAAATTTGATAATTGATCATAAATATTTAACTTAAAAAAGAATTTAATCTTTATAAAAGTTTCATTTAAAGAGCATTAATGCACACAAACACGAGTCAAAGTCATTCAAAGAATCGAAAACAACAATGATTAATCTTGGAAAAATTATATAATGTGATATACATAGGTAGCAAATCTGCAAAAAGAACCAACAATTTTTTTTAGAGATTTAATAAAATTTTTAAAAAATGTCTGTCATTTCGATTGACTTACTGAAGACATAAATTAAAAAAATTAGATGATTGCATTTCTTAAATAAACTTTTATACGCATAATGGTGGGTTAATATAATATATCTCTAACACTTCTTCTCATTAATATAGAGAAAATATAAATCGTTAAAGAATACAGCAAAATAGAATGTTTCCCAAATAGTATGGTTCCATTTTTTTTGTATAATTCTATCTGTGTCTGTGCTTAATTTTAATAAACGACAACTTTATATTAATAATATAAATGATTTTCCTAACTGATCTTCTAACAGGTTTTCTCCAGATATAAATTCTCTTTACAGAAGAATAAGAAAGCATTATGGTATGGAAAACCATTAGACCACCACCGCATTAGAGTAAATGGAAAACCACCGCATTAGAGTAAATTAAAGTGTCTGCATTTTTACTTTCACCTACAAAATAATATTGATATTATTCCATCGTGGTAATATTTTAAAATCAAATATATCAAATTGGAGAGATAGTTCATCGGAAAAATGATTTAAATTATAATCAATGAGAAGAAAAAAATCTATTTTTGTTAGAAATCCAAGAAGATATAACACTCATTATCGGGAAAAAAATAATTTAAAAACGGCTAGTTTATTGCTGTGAAAATCCTGATACATGACGATCAAGTGAGCATATATACAGTGAATTCGCTTATACTTCTGTTATAATTAATAGTTCAGTAAATATAGTAGCCATTTTATTTGGAAGCCATTAGCCATTTTATTTAAGATATAGCTGCAATGTATTGAGGCAGCTTGACGGAAAGAAAATGGAAAGAAATTACATTTACAAGATGTTTAGAGGCCAGGACAGTTTAAATTATCCGTATGGATTACGATGTAATAAATGACTTCATCTTCATCTTATGACCTAACAATTAAAAAAAAAACTATCAATTTTTTATTCTCAACATATGTTTCTGAATTCGCTGCCATACTGGCGTAAGAAATAATAATTTACTACCATTGACATTTTTTTCTATTAACTGTCAACAACCACAGTTCAAAAGAAAAAACAGAAAGATACAAAAGTACAATAATTTTGTTTAAAAAAATACTTCAAAAAATTTGCTTTAATAAATAGTTCTGGAATGTTTGGTGAAGTAAATTTTTTTGAGTATAAGACAAATACTATGATTTTAGAAAATAATTTTTACTATCTAAAAAATTCTGCAAATAATACTAGATTTTACAAATACATATGATATACATTTGAATTTCATACATTTCATTAAGCACGCTAAGCAATTATTTGAAAATACTTTGACTTCTGTGGAAGCTGATGGTAAAAATTAAATGAAAAAAAAAAGAAATTTATACGTTTCCATAATGTAAAAGTCTCAGTGAATAATTTTATTTCTTTTATTTATCTTTGTACCCAAACAGTGACCCGTTTCTACCAAAAAAATTTGCAGAAACCTATTCATTTCTAAATTACTAGGAGGCTTACTATAAATTTAGATGGGGGAAATATATGTTTTAGAAACATAATTTATTAATGCCTAAAGATTGTCATACGCAGGTATTTGTCTATTAGTATATCATTCACTTTTTATGAATAAAAAAATATTACTGATCATGTAAAATTATGTTAATTCTGATGAGCAGTTTCAAATTCGACTTAATAGTGAAGGAAAAGAAACTGGACATTCAAGGTATTTAAAAAAAATTAATGCAATTCCAAACATGAAAAATAAATTCATTATTTGCGAATATGTGATGATTTTTTTCTTAAAAAATGACGCATTTTAATAATAAGGAAATTTTGAATTTTTGATGCGATGTGTTGTATGTAATCCCAATGCAGCTACATGTATAAACAGGTACTGTTTAGTAAAATGTGACTTTGTATAGGAATAAAAAATAATATTTTTGTTTAAGTTTTACAGATACTTTAATGAATATCTGAATGGACTACTTTTTACAATTTTATAATTGTTAATAGATATTTTATTTTCTGATTTTGAACATTTTATCCTTGAAATATCCAATGGAAGATTAATACAAGACCAGACAGAAATATAAAAAAAATATCTAAATCTTTAAATTTGTATTTTAATACCTTTGGAAATTTTATAGATACTTGCAATTTTGCTCGCATGGATGAATATTAGAGGAATACTTAAACCAAATGATACTCTACAATAAGAAGGCTGTATAAAAACATAATTTTTTCAACATTTTATCATCAATCTAAACATAATTTAAATTATATCAATATAACATAAATTCTATTCTAATTTCTGAAAAATGAGGGCTCAACAATTTTCGAGAGAATTCAAATTTTATACATTTTACAAATTTTACACAATTTTATACATTCAAATTTTACACTTTTTTTCATGTAATTAAATTTTATAATTAGAAATATTTGTTTAAACTCAATAGTTAGGGAAATACACTTGTTACACTTTTTTGGGGCTTCTTGTATATACTCAAACGATGAAACAAAATACACAGCACTTCAGAAGTAAAATATTTCTGAAGACTTTTTGCATTTTCAAATGAAGGAAAAAAAAATCAAAACCCTCGCGCTTAGCTTGTTTAAGATTTATTTTCTGAAAAACAGATATAATAAATTTTTTGTAGCTAATTTTATCTCTAAAATGAATAAAAATTAAATGTGAATAAAGTATTGAATTCCAATTTTAATATTAATATGTTTATTTGATGTGTAAGGGATTTTATAGTTGTAAATAATAGATGTTGAATATCTATTGCATCTCTTCATTTTCCATTCATAACTTTAAAAATCATGTTGCTATGTGACATTTTTATGCTCTATATACAGTTTTCCCCCCTATGAATAACACAATAATTTTTTAAAGGAAAAAGCACCCTTTTTTTATTTCGATCTCTTCAGGTCGATTTTTCCCTAACTGAGTCCCTCCCTTCTGCAAGTCACAAGTGTCACTTGGAATCTTGTCACACTTCCTGACATCAATGCCGCCGCCGATTTCGTTAGCCTTTCCGGCGACGCAGAGGTCTTGAAAAAAGCATCGAAGCCTAGATTGAAAGGAGATGTATTAAATTCTGAACCATCTGAGACGGAAGAAAATTTCTATTAAATCTACGCAACTTTTAGATATAAAAATTATAAATATTTTATTTTCGATACAGATTGAAACATCAGATCTTTCTGGGTCTTTCGAAAATGTGAAGAAATGTAAACTTGAAGAGGTAAGAAGATAATTCTTTAAACATCATGACAATTTCCTTGATGCTATTGTTGTTTAGACGATCTGATATTTGAAAATAAAAACATTTTAAACATTTTTTTTTTATTTGCGTGGTTTAATGCTTCGTTTTCTTAACGATTCCAAATTGTCTGCTTGTAAAAAGCACTTATGGACAAATATTTAATCCGAGGTACATTTTTTTTTATAAAAAAAAAACGTTCCTATTATTAAGAGAGAGTCAGAATTTACTATTTTGACTAATGACAATTTTTTTATATTCAAATTATGTTTTCTTGTAAGCTGTAGAATTCAGCATAATTTTCATTTAATGTGCATCCAAAAGCTAATTATTTCACAAATTTTATTAGTGCAAGGATATATGTTCCATATAACTATATTTTTGTTTTTAAAATTACTATCTTTATTTATTTAGTGGTACATTCTTCTTTTTTTATTTCCTCTTTTAAAGTTCTTTATGAATATGTGAAGAGTTTTCTTTGCATATAATTTTACAATTTTTAAAAAAAGTCTCTGAAAGTTCAAAAATAATATGCCGACAAATCTAACAACTTTTTTGCGACTTTTAATCAAGTTCATATGGTAACAGTGTCATGACAATTTTGCTTCTTCATTTAGATATTTACGAAAATTAAAGAATAACTTAGAAACTAGAAGCTTTAAAAATAAAATTTCATTAAAATATGCTTACTATATTCAAAATCAATGAACAATATAGTTTAAGAATAATCAGGGAGTATTTCTTCAAATAGTTTAATTTTGCATAGGAAAAATCATACAGCTGCGTACTTTTTTTTTGATAATGGAAAGAAGTTACACAAATATTAAATGTTTCTAACAATATAATTGCGTATGAATTGTATATCTATCATTTGTTTAACAATTTCACATTTCCATCAAAAATTACTATCAAAATAAATTAAATCATATATATATATATATATATATATATATATATATATATATATATATATATATATATATATATATATATATATACAAAAGTATTAGAATCAAGTTAATAGGAAAATCAAAAATCAAATAAAAATTAAACCAAAAAAATTATTAAAAAATATTAAAAAAGAATCCGGCCTGAAGACTTTTTCAAGGGTCACCCTCAGGCAGGGATTCAAATAAAGGGATTTTTTCTGTGAGGACATACAGACATTAAGTCTAATAATGATTCCTCTTGACCCGAAAATCCCCCGAAATTATGCTCAAGAGTATGTATGTCCTCACAGAAAAAATCCCTTTATTTGAATCCCTGCCTGAGGGTGACCCTTGAAAAAGTCTTCAGGCCGGATTCTTTTTTAATATTTTTTAATAATTTTTTTGGTTTAATTTTTATTTGATTTTTGATTTTCCTATTAACTTGATTCTAATACTTTTGTATCAATTCATCTGTGTTTTAGAAGTAGCTGCAATTGCGCTCTCTAAATACTATGAAGTTCCTTTTTGGTTTTAGTTTAAATAGGTAATAAATTTTAGTTGCGATTTCGAAACTGTTTTGTTTCGTTTTCATTTTAGTTTCGTTTTCGAACTTTTTCTTACTTTAGATTGGTTACTATATATATATATATATATATATATATATATATAATAGATTTTTAATCCTGTCGACTAAATAATATGTAACATATTTTGATTGAAGTAGAATGCAGGTTTGAAGCAGTGAAGAGACTTGGTATTTTTTAATTACGTTTTATTCTATTCCGAGTGGCAGACATGATTATATACAAGAAAACGCAGCGCGGCGCACACAGAAGTAAGAAAAGAAAAAAAAAAGGGGGTCGAGCAGATGATGACTTGCCTTATATAACATAGGATTTCCGGCCACGCGCCGAGGGAATGACCTTTGACACCTGTTCAAGAGTACCGAAGTATCACTCTCATGTGAAACGTAGTTCTTGATGGCGCATTATTTTTACAAAGGGATTAATTAAACTGAAAGTGGAATTGAATTGCAGGTTTACAATATTGGGTCATATTTGCGCATGATTGATTATTAAAAAGATATAAAATTTAAAATACATTCAGAATGAATACATACTATTTTTTAATCCTTTGACCATTACGATGATTTTTAATAAAATATAATTACTTTTCGAAATTTACCAGAGAATCTTTATAACCGAATCTTCATAAATCACTAATACATTTAAAAATTATGATTAAACAGTATGATAGTGAAAAAAGAAAATTAATCTAGTAAAAATTACCATGATAAACGTATTATTTTCATCAGAAACAAGATCATCATTTCAATTATAACATTGAAACTTCTCATCAACACATCATGTACACCTTAAAATCTTTCACTCTGCATTCATAATAAAGAATCGTCATTTCGAAAATAACTTGATGTTCTTGCGTAATGCGTAGGAAATTAACTATCGTTAATTATAATCTCGATGGGATTATTGATTTATTTTACTACAAAAGGTAATTAAATAAGATTACTTCTTTCTCCAGAAATTTCTTAGTAAAATGATTTAGATGGGCAAATATGCGATTTCTTTTATGACTCCCTCAGAGAGACGACAGAAACTGCTTTCTAATCAGAAATGTAGATGTGGTAGTTAAAGTAATTAAATTTGCTCGATTTTTAGTTAGTAATTATGATCTAAGCAAGATAAAAATTATGTTTATTTCGAATTGGGACAGTAATTAAATCTGTCCATTTTTCTGCTTTTCCTTTCTTCAGACAAGCGTGTATATTGGGATATTTATTTTTCAAATGGTAATAATGATTACACATAAATAAAAGAATCTTGTTGCAGTTTGAATCCAAATTAGTCTTTAAAATTCCCATTTAATTTCTTTAAATACTGTAATCGAAACAGGACTTCAAACCTTACGCATAAATCTTGAATTTTGAAATCTCTTTTGTTTTTGAGCAATTCATTTAGTAATTAAATTCACTGTTTTTATGCAATAATACATTTTTAATATAACACTATAAATATTATTTTACTCTAAATTCCGAAGTAATTACGAGAATTATTTTGAAATTTCAATAGGGCATTTCAAGGGTAATTTCCATTAATTTGATTTGCAATAATGGGAAAAAGAAGACGCTTGATCATGTATACACTTCTTCAAATTTCCCTTGTATTGCTAAGCAAATCATCCTTGGGTATGTACGTTGAAAGAAGTTGAGTTTGTTTGTTTGTTTGTTTCTTATGGCACTTGCCACTGACAAGCCCGCTGTTACGAAGACAGCGATTTAAGCCTGAGGGGGACGTCTCTTATTTTTTATAGCAGCGCCAACTAGGGCCAAGAGTACGACTTTGCTACTCACGCATCACTCATTCGCTTGCACAACCCCTTTTTACAGGAGGGCACATTCACACATCTCACAGATAGAACAATAGAAGAACAACCATGCCCAAACCGGGACTCGAACCCGGGACGCCCAGATCACGGGGAAGACGAGCTACCCCTATGCCAGAACGCCGGCAGTTGAGTTTGTTAAGTAATGGAAACCGATTCTTTATTGCACAAGAAAACACAAAGTACAAGTAATAAAAATGCAGTAGAAGAGTTCACAAAAAAGACACTAGCAGACAGAAAATACCAATTAGAAAATAATAAATTCATACGCTAGAAAGCTCATTCAGCTTTCACCACTCCAAAGATGATGATGGAATTGACTCAACTCGTGAGACCTTTGCCTTTTATGGTCTTCAACAATATATGGAATTTTCTGGAATTCAGATCTCGGATCTTCATAGAGATAATACCATAATTCTCGTATTTTTCAAAATCTTCAGTTTTATTGCCAAATCCCTAAATTTATCACCATGTGGTCCCCAAGCTCACAGTGTATTGGCCTTTCATCAATTCAGCAACCATTATCTGTAAATAACTCTCTTTAACAATAATACTAACATCTAAGGAAAGCATTAATACACATTCAAAATGTTAAATTGATGGATGAGGATTTGACCTTCAGTTGTTGCACAGCGCCATTAATTTACAAGTTCGAAGGTTTTTTTAGGGTATCTAAATTTGAAATGTGGTATTAAAATGATTATTTTTCACAGCTGCAAGTTTTTGAATAAACTTCATATTTTAAATTATACCATGATATAATAAAAACCGAACTAAGCCTTGCATTTATTCCATGATCTAGGTTTTATTTCAATTTCGAATAAAAGAAAATATATTCATCACATGTTTTAAATGTTTTTCAAAACCTGCTACTTATTACACAAAGAATGATTTTAAATTACCATACAATTTTGTACTTAAATATTTTTCAATGCTTGTAGACAGAAGTAATTTTTTTTTTTTTTTTTTTTTTTTTTTGTAAAGAACATAGAAAGGTAATTGATTATGTTTCAAATTAAAAATTTTCTGAGGTTCACTGGCGCAATGCAGTAAATAAAGTTGTCGGATGCAGATTCAAGATGTTGCTTTTTTTAACTCCTAAATTAAAAAAAATATATATATTTTTTAGATTTTGGGATGATGTTTATCAATATAATAACATCTCGAAAACAATTTTTTATAATTTTTTTTGTAAAATAACGAAATTGCCATAAATAATAATAATAAAAAAAAATGTAGAATTTTTTTAAAGTGGAAAACTGAACTACATGAAAAGATAAATCTCTTTGGAAAGTCTTGTGGTATTAAGAGAAAATTACAAAAAAAGGAATAAAAATGTGTTTTAAAATTTCAGGGTTAGCACTTGACCATAAATATATCGAGAGTTTAATTTTCTAATGTTTTATAATGTGTGGTTCTGGCGTTAAGGGGATGGAAACACATGGAAAAGTATTTTCATGATTCCTTATCATTTTATTTTAATTCTAATTAATATAACGAATATTTGATCTTTGAAGATTTTTGCTGTTAAATTATATTGCACTTACTGTCGATCTTCATTTTGTATTCAGGTTTCTTTATTATGTAAAAATAAATGATGGTTTCATTTTTATTGATATTATTCCTTGTATTCTGTAAGATTTTTTGTAAGATTTCATATATTTTTAAACTCACTGATATGTCACGAAAGCAGCATTCAAACTTTTGGACGTGGAAATGTAAAAATAAAATTTCTGTAATTAAATTATATCATAAACAGAAACATTAAAAATTTCTGTTTATGATATAGTTTTGAGTAGCTTCTTTAACAATCAATTATTTCTTTTTTTCTATTATATTTTGTCAACACGTATAAAATTTGGGATAGTTTCCTTTGAAACTTCTGAAGGAAAGTATCTTAAAATATTTGACTGTCAAGGAGATGACACATGCTCCCTTACGCTTCTTGTTTCTTGTTGATTTTCCCGATTTCTTACAAGGCCGCTGTGGCCTGTTGGTAAGGTCTCGGCCTCAGAAGAGGAAGGCCTAGGTTCGAGACCCAATTCCACCGAAGAATCGTCGTATAAGTGGGTTTGGCATAGGCTAAATCCATCGAGGCCAAACGTCCTGCCGCTGGTGTGGTGTGAAAATATGACGAGGGTTCTTCCAGCACAGATGTCATCTTCGTTATCTGCCAGAAGTTCAAAGTTACGAGCTCCGTCCCAAATTAGCCCTGGTGTTGCTTTAAAACATGACCTTAACAAACCTCACTAAACCCAATTTTGTACTATTTTTTCATCACCCAAAGAAAAAAAATTTCTTAATACTGCAATTTTTATTAACCAAATATTTCTTTTGGTGAAAAACAAAAGGAAAAATTTTGAAACTAAGTCATGTTTGTTGCAGACGAGAAAAATTGTTTCATGTTTGTACGAGAAAAATTGTTTCATGTATTCATGTTTGTTGCAGACGAGAAAAATTGTTTCATACGTTCCATACACATGTCCCCAAGAATTTCTATTGTAAATCGCTCACGATTATGTTCTTTCAACGCTATCATTTCCTCAATTTAAACATATAAGGCGAATTATAGAAAAAATATGATAAAGCGTGTCTTTCAATTCGTTCATGAGTTTACAGTATACATGAAGCTAACAAACGCTGCGAAAGATGTATGCCAGCGTCCTGGCATAGGGGTAGCGCGTCTTCCCCATCGTCTGGGCGTCCCGGGTTTGAGTCCCGGTTTGGGCATGGTTGTTCTTCCGTTGTTCTACCTGTGAGATGCGTGAATGTGCCTTTCTGTAAAAGGGGTTGTGCAAGCGAATGAGTGATGCGTGCGTAGCGAAGTCGTACTCTTGGCCCTAGTTGGCGCTACTATAAAAGCAAGAGGTCTAACTCACTGTCTTCGTAAGAGCGGGCTTGTCCGTGGCAAAGGCCATAAGAAACAACAACACGATCTGTATTTTTTTTATATGTCCTCTAGGCATTCAATACTGAAATCATAATTAATTATTCCGTAAAGTATTAAACGTGGGTAGCCCGCAATACTATCAAGGACGAACATTAATTCTATTGCAAGTTTGACTTTTATATGATTTATTAAATAATAAAAATAAAAATAGTAATGAGAAGCAACTACTTTGAACCCCCTGAGGGCATTTTTTTGAATGATCAGATTACATTATAGGTTGAAACTCTGTTGAGAATTAAGAGCAATAATCTCACACGGTATAATACCTCCGATAAGAAGCACGTCGTGTCATCAGTAAGATTTAGTTGACATGACACCATTTCTGTACCTAATAAGGCAGTGAGAACCGACCACGATGCCGGAATCTCCTCAACACCTTAAATGAGTTACCCCCCTGGAGGAATTTACACGTGCATGGTAACTCCAATTTCAACTGAAACATGTAAAAGTTTTTGGAATTTCTGTTAAATTTATTCAATCGAGTAATACATTTTAAACATTAGTTAAATGAAGTAATATAGTTTTAAAACAAATTGTGAATTAGAAAATTTTTCAAAGACTGGACGAAATGACTAAAAAGAAAAAAGAAAAAAAAGAGTAAACTGCAATTTTAAATAAAAACTAACAACACTTTTGTTTTACCAAGAAATGTAGGAAAAAGCTGTTTCCATCGTTTTAAAAATATACAACCGGACTTTGAAACTACATTTTGCTGAAAACAAAATTCTTAAATCTTAGTAAATTTTTTGATCTATTAAAATAATTTACTTCCGAAGTAAGCTACAAGACTGAAGGAAGAAAAAAAAAATGGAGAGAAATTTAATACGATCTTATATACATGCAGAATTATTTCTTAACAAATTTTTTGCTGATGCATTCGTTTCTAGCTTACTAGTACTGGATGCATCCTAGTTGGCTTTACTAACTTAGAAGTTGCATTTTAGAAATGTGAATTGTGGAACTTTTAGCATCATTTTACTGCTGTCTCCCAACAATGTAACACAATTTGTAAGCACTCAGAACCAGAAAACACCGTGTTCCCTAAAGGCAAATATTTTATATTTATTCTAAATAAAAGAGTTTGCATATGGTAGACATCGAAGTTACAAGCAAAATAAATATTTCGACATCGCCTTTCAGGAATCGAACTTTCAAGTCCCCTTGGAATTTTGTGGATCGAATATGTTGAAAGGTATCGGAGACTCGACAAGACTTAATGGATATCTACGCTTATTTGTTCCAAAAAGATTTATAAAAATAGAATTTCTCAATATTCTTGGAAAACATGAAAAAAAGCACCTAAAAAGTAATATTTTTTATTTTATTTTTTATGTGCATATCAAAAGTGTAGTAAAGCTATTGTTGGAAATTAGAAAAAAAAAAAAAAAAAAAAAAAAAAAAGGAAAAGAAAAAAAAAAAAAATTCACAGTAGAATATACGCAGTAGAAAAATCAAACAATATTTTTAAAAAAAATCTCACAGGATAAAACTGAAGTAAGTTTTCTCTAACATTATACTTATTTTAGTTGCCCATTTGTCAAAAAAAAAAAAAAAAAGAGTTTTGTTGAAATTCTATCTTGTTTTGAAAAAAATCTTAGTACTTTTTGTTTTTTTTAGTGTCAAAGTGCCATCAAAATTGCGTGATCATTATAATTAGAACTATTTGTTTGTTATTTCTTATGGCACTTGCCACGGACAAGTCCGCTGTTACGAAGACAGCGATTTAAGCCGTAGGTGGAGTGTCTCTTGTTTTTATAGTAGCGCCAACTAGGGCCAAGAGAACGACCTTGCTACTAACGCATCACTCATTCGCTTGCACAACCCCTTTTTACAGCAGGGCGCATTCACACATCTCACATATAGAACAACCATGCCCAAGCCGGGACTCGAACCCGGGACGCCCCGATCACAGGGAAGACCACTATGGCAGGACGCCGGTAAAACTATTTGTAAGAAATGCAGATTTACTTTCACGTTTTTTTTGGTCTAGAAATGAAATAGTTTACTTGAAAATAACTATAGTTTAAATAATTATATAATTAAGGATACGGTCTTATGTAAAAAAGAGTATTTGACCTGAACGATCCTTATCCCAGTGTACATAATGAGTATAGAGAACCGATGTCAGTGTGAGTATTATTATAGCTGTATAGTCGTATTATGGCTGTATGGTAATAAGTACCCGCAGCAGTGTTATATATATATAATTGTCTAATCACGTAACGTTGACGTAACGTGAGTTTAGAAATATCATCGCCGATGTGAAATCTCAATTTCTATTTTGGAGTCTAGTAATTGAAACTTTTTATTTATTTTTTGTGTGCCAAATGAAAAACAAAGCATTTTTTTGCATTTTTTAAATGCTGGATTGTAGGAAAGATGAATGAGATGAGGTCTCTTGTTTTCTTATTTTATATTATGCAGATTCATTATATACCCTGTTCATGGCCCAACTGAAAGTTATTTCTAATATTTTCAATCAGCATCTTTTTATTTTGTATCTGTTAATATACTACTATTTGTTTATATCCGATTTTAATGATTAGCTTTAATATGATCGCAAACTTCACATTTCCTTCATATTTTTATTGCTGGATTGTAGCAAAGATAAATGTGGTCTGAGGTCTGTTGATTCCTAATATCATCTCTTAATTGGAGGTTACTTTCTTTTGGCCTAATTTTTATTTTGTATTTGGCATTGTATTTTTTTCTGTTTTTGTAAAGAAAATTATTTCAATTCGATTTCAGAGATTACTTTTGATTAGAGTATTAACGAACATTAGGAATAAAGAAGAATCCATTCCAAGGAAACAAAACTTTTAATGAACTATCTATTTAAATACAAATTATTATATACAACAAATAATAATTCCTTTTATTTCTAAAGCACTCTGCCAGTATTTTTGCTGTAACTTTCGTTAGTTAATCTGCGACAATCATATCCGAAATATATACCACTAACAAGGCAACAGCTCGTCTAGACAGGAATCTTATCTGATAGTAAAAATAATGTTTTACCCTGTTAAATATCAGCTGTCAAGATTAGTATTGCAGATGTATAGTACTATCTATCGATCGGTTGGAAGAATAAGAAGACAATTTTTCCAAGTCATTTTTTTATACATTCCCTAATAACTTATTATATTTGTTCTCGAATTCTGGATGTTGGTAAGAGATATATCTTTATTCAGCAACACGCCTTACAAGAAATTGCTTAAAAAGGAAACTGATTGTATGTATTAACCCTTTATTTACTGACGGTACTTAAAAGTACCATTTAAATCTGGCTTATATCTTCATAATATAACAATTTTTGCTGATGGCATTCTACAGAGCATGGAGAATGTAACCCAAATAGCAAGAAGGTAATATAAGCTAAAAGTAGGAATTAAAATATTTAATTAATAATTAAATTAATTAAGATATTTCTATTACTTAAAATATTTTTCTTGTGTTCCCTGGGATTATTCTGCAAGAAAACTTAACTACTAATGCATAAATGAAGTTGAAAAATTGATGGCAACATAATTCAGTAAATAAAGGGTTAAAAGGAATCACAAGGAATAATATTGGAAAAACAGAAGTTCTGCAAACGCCTCATTTTAAGCATTTCAGCAAGTGTACATAAAAACTATAAAAAAAAAACTAATTTTATTGTCAAGCAAAAATTAAATTTATAGACAAATTTTTTTTGGTATAATCCTTTTTAACTCATTAATATTTTCTTCATTTTTCCTTTATTTTTTCATTTTCAAATTTATTTATATTCAAATTTTATCTAGCAAAAGAAAATAGGTTTAAAACTAAGCTAGATTAAACAGGCCCGCACAAAATCTGGAACTGAGTCCAATAGAATCCTCTGGGAGGAATTCGATTATCAAATTCGAACGAGACCACAACAATCGGCATCCAATATGGATCTTGCGAAATTCCTTTAATAAGCATGTCGAATATTCTCTGCAGATGCATTCCAAAAACTAGTAGATAACCTTCCCCATCCAGTAGTAACTGATTTTGCAGTATGGCCCCAACCTCATATTTATAACTGGCACATACAATATAGGTTAAATCAAGAGTATTTTAATTAATGCATATATCAAGTTATATAATGCTGGATGTTAAATTTTTTTTTTACAAATAACGATGATTAAAGTAATATTTGTTCTTCATGATGTCTAATTTATTACAATTATGCAATCTATTAAATTTGTTATTATGATCCGGTGTTTAAAGTATTTGTAAACGTTTGCAGTTTAATGTTTTAAAAAATCAACGAAATTAAAATTTTTTAGTTTAAAGTAATCAACTCATGTTTTAAATTCTCTAAGAAAACAATTGAAATTGAGTTCGTTGCAATGTCTATTTTTAAAAATCCTAATAACATTCCAGTGGAATTTTTTTCAATGTTGTTTCATAAATCTGATTTTCAAATTATGAAAAAAGTTATGAATTATTTTGAAGCAAGTTTATTAAAATTTCTCGTATTCCATCGAATATTTATATTATTTTCTTTGAAATTTAATATAGCGTTTAAATATAAATTTTTGAATACTTGACTCGTTCCATATGATTCAGTTGAAAGATTTCAAATTCAAGATTCAGATTCAGCGCAAAGCATCATCATCAACAAAATTAAAATTATTGTTAAAAATTAAAAAAGCATCAGATTTTTCTGATGATTCTGATGAAAATTAACACTTTTTGTGTTAATAGTGCAGGGATTTTTCTCTTAATTTTGTCTGTGAAACACATTCTGTAAATGAGTAAATATTTGAAAAATGCCATATTAACTCAAAATTTGTGCTTTTGAAATCATATCAAGCAGTTTACAAATATAAAATGAATAAGAATGAAAAAATAGGCAAAAGTAACGAGAGATGACAGAAAAACATCAGTATAACAAATTTTAACTGTTTTAAAAAAGTATATATATTTTTCTTTTATTACAGGAATTCAAAAATCTTCCAAAATACTTGAGTATGGCTTGGAGAAAATCCCTTCTTATCACCTCAATTCTCTTTGTAAAACATGCGTTATGTATGAGATCCATAATGTATATCTAGTTTTCTCTTAAGAATAGTTTTCATCTTAAATCCTCTACTTTCGTATTTTCTTGAGGAAGCATATTTTTATTCCTAAAGATGATATATTGAATTCCTTTCTCATATTGTTTTTAACTAATTTTATGTTTTTTTATTGAGTACAAATTTATATATTAAATAAAACTAAACAAATAAACCAAATAGTAAACTGTTATGAATGATATTATGAAAGGGAAAATACATTACACAGATGGCCTTCTTACAATTCAATATTTTCTACTTTTAGAAATATTTCTTGGGGGAAAAAAGATAAAAAGTGAATTCACAAAAAAGATAAAAAGTGTGGTTCTCCTGAGGTTTACATCAAACAGGTCATTCGACCGAAGTATCATCAAGGTACTTATTTTCAATCCTCGGGATTTTTCACACTATTTTTAGCATTCCATCACGTATTTCCTATTTTACTTTATATTACGAAGCATTTGAAAAAATAAGGTTATTTTCCTTTTTATGGGAAAATAATATGTGAAAAAATTACTAAAAATAGTTTTTAAAATATTTTTTTTATAAATGCATCAAAAAGTACAATTTTTTAAAACTAGGCTTTATTTCTTTTTGGGTTTTTAATATTCAATTCGTTTTTATAAATAGAAAGGAATGCTTACATTAATATTTTCCCAAATTCATCACTAGATATTGTCACTAGAATAATTTGTTTTAAAAATTATATTGTTACGAATCTGTGATGCGGCTTCCCAGCATAGTTGGTTCCATAGGAGGTCAAAGAGCTTGGTGACAAACTTGGCGACGAATTTAGCGACTTTGGCGCCAAAATAGATTATACCCAAAACATCGAAAATTTTCCCGATCCGTCCATTAGGAGCCGAGATACGCCTCAAACGTTCCTGATTGGTTGAGAGGCTTCTAGCCCCGCCTCCTGAGACCTATAAAAGGAGCTGCAGCTGCCGGGGAGTCGTAGTCGAAGGGTCGTCGTCGGAAGTGACAGAGGAGAGAACTCGGGATCGACGTTGAAGAACTGGCCTTTCAGGGATAAGCAGAGCAGCGACGGAGTCAAGTTAGTGCTGAACTAAGCTATGCGCTACTGTCTACAGTAGATTCTCGTTGTATGCTGCACGTCTCGGCGGAAGATAATCGTCTTCTGTGCTGTATATAGCTGTCGTCTTTGTGCTTCCTGTGTGTCTTCGTGTAAATAAACGTCGTTGTTTTATTTTCTACTGCTGATTGAGTGTTCTCCACACCATATAACTCCCACTATCCAAACGAACCAGGGAAATTTCGTAACACTATCTATCAATAACATGCTAAGTAAATGCTGAAAATAGTAAATAATGTATTGCAAAAATGAAAATATTTTAAATTGTATTATAAGTTATTTCTGTTCATAAGATGTACAAAGATTTTGTTAACTAATAATTTTATCAAAGAATTAAGAATTTGAAAGAATTTTTACGTATTCCACTGTCATTTATAGCAGTGCATACCTTTTCATCTGTTTAGATTTAACAAAATGTTTAGGTCAAAATTAGTTTAAGGATGACGTCCAAAATTATTAAAAAAAATTTGCTTGGGGAAATTATTTATATAAAAAGTCTCATTGGAAATTCAAAAAAATTGCAGTGATCATAAAATAAACTCCCTTCAAATACAATAAAGCTGGCGTCCTGGCGCGCCTTCCCCGCTGTCAGGGCTTTCCGTGTTCCTAGTTCCGTAGTCCTAGTTCGAGCATGATTGTTCTTTACTCTGTGTTCTATCTGCGAGGCGCGTGAAAGACCCCACCCCTTTAAAAAGGGGTTTTACAAGTGAGTGTACAGAAATAAGACAGACAAATAAGATGTACAGAAATAAGAGTGCAGAAATAAGTGTACAGAAATAAGAGTGTACAAATAAGATGACATTCGTCATCTTCATATGAGCTAGAAGTCAGAATTTTGTCCTTGGGAGCTCAGGGGTCTTTACCCTCACAAGTTACCGCACCCCCTTTCCGTTGGAATGAGGGCATGCCATCATCATAATCAGGAAATGCAATAAAGGTAAGTCTGTCAGAATGACTAAGGAAATGTAAAAAATTAGAAGTTAACCTATACTACCAGGAAACTAAGAAAAAAGAAACTAATTAAAATTATTAATTTGTTGCATATTATTTCTGTTGTCTTGAAACTTTTTCAGTTTCAATTTCTTGTATATTTTTAAACACTCATATATATTTATTTCCATAAATATATTTTGCAAATTTCATTCTAAATTTTCTCACATACCAAAATTTACATTTGAAATAGGTTACCCTGTATATATATTTTGTGAAATATGCAAATTTTTTTTTCAACCAATGCGACAATAAAAATTTACTCATCAAAAAGAATGTTACAAAAATACGTAATAAAAGTAATCTTTCATCATCACAGGTAATATATATATATATAAAAACACTTATTATAAAGCTTTTTAATTGATTATTTATTACCCTCGATTTCTTTATAGTTATGATTCGTAGTTTCTATTGCATTTTGCATTATCCAGCATGATCTTTAGCAACTATACGAAAGTTTCGGAACCAATGAGAAATGACGAGCAATCAAGTTTTTATTAATCCAAAATATATTTCATAACTATAATGTCTGTTATAAAATCTGTATTGTACTTAAGTAATCTTTATTTTGACAAAAAAAGTTTAATATGAAGATTTTTTTAAAGAAATTTCAACTCCATAATAATATTAACTATGCAATTAAAATTTGTATATTTATCTCAGAAGAGTATCCAGAAAGAATAAGGGTCATTTTCTGCTCTTGGTAAATTTGATTTATCTATTTCAAATTTAAATGTAAAATTGCAGGTTCGGAGAAATTTCTAACGTAATTTTGTGTCTCATTTTTATATACAAGAGTACTTGGAAGAATGCAAATATGCTGAAAAATGTTTAAGAAGAATTTTAATCTCTTTATCAAAAATAATCTTGTAATTTGCAAAAGAATTCTCTACTCATGCCTTTGTTCGCATTCAAATCTGTCTTAGCATCCTGTAATGTCAAAATGGCTTCCAAATTATCGTTTATTCAAATGCTTTCTTTCATTTTTTCTTGAAATTTGATTGTTTTTTTGCTCCAGTTAAATATTAGAGTTAGACATACATTTTTTTTCAATCTATATTCCGTTAAAAATTTCATCTTGGTTCAATTGCATAATGCTTTATATTATACGGTCTGATAATTTTTCGCTTAGGAAATATTACATTAAACTGTACTACATATGACCGTACTACGTAATATTTATAATTACATTACAGACAATTCTAACAAAATTTATCTTCTAGAATACCTTGTGTTACATACTTTCTTGCTTTTAGGATATGCACCTATCTCACAGTAAGAATTCATACACATTTTTATTCGTTTCCTTAAAATTGAATATCCAAAGTTCAATCCTTTCATGCTTTTTGACAGCTGTCAAAAACTTTTCACATAAGTTATCATTTAAACTTGTTTTAGATCAACACAATTTTCTTCATGTTCCATATTTTGTTATGAAACTCTATTCATCTGGTATGGCTTGATGAGGAACATGATACAAATTTCTTATTACATTGCAAATATATTTTGATTTTGAGTTATGTTTCTGTTCAAAGTATCACAATGTTAATCTAAAAATCAGCAATAAATTTGCTTTTTTTAGTAAATCGCTCAAAAGTTTACATCTGAACAAGTGCCAAATGCATTTGTTTAAATTTTTGAAGTGGTTCAGAAGTTTCTCTTTGGATACATTTTTTGGAATTTGTTTCATGTCATTTTTAGTTTCAAGTTTCAAGAACATTTCCTTAAATTCCTATGGAAGTTAATTAATTGAAAGGATTTAACGAAGAAAAGAATATTTTGTATGCGTTCTTAAGTAAATTAATATATATATATATATATATATATATATATATATATATATATATATATATATATATATATATATATTTACTTAACCTTCTAAACCTGATATTAATTTTTCCCTTTTGTGTCTACTGCTATAAATTTTATTGTGTTAGAACTTATTTCTTTGCAATGCAATATAGGCAAAAAAAAAAAAAAAGATAACTAATTGACATAAAATAATAAAAATTGTATAATTTATATAAATTTTGAATGCTGTTAAATAAATGATCAGATATATGGAAGCGAACAACTAAAAAAAAAATACATGGAGCCAATACATAAATATAGCAATGATATACATACAATATATTTGAAATGGTTCCAATGGGTTTTTCATAAAAAGATTCTATGCATTAACTATAAAAAAAAGAATAAGTTCCAATTGTAAATGTATAAACTAAATTTGGTAAAACTAAATAATATTTTTTGTGAGATCCGTTAAAATATATTGATAAGTTTAGATAATGATTGCTCAATTTATGTATTAAAAATATGAATAGTATGAAAACTTTATACTTTGCTATCATTATACAAACTTTCCCAAGATTGTATATGACTTTCTAAGAATTTTAATTTTTCTAATATTTTCCAGAATGTGCAATGAAGTGTTCTTATAAAGGGTAGAATTAAAACAGTTTTATTTGTTTATTTTTTTATTTTTTTCAAGAAAATTGGAGGTAAATGTTTATGTTATTGGTTATCAAAGGAGTTTATTACAGAAAGTCTGATCTACGAAATGTGTTACATTTTCCTGAAAAACTAAAAATCAGTTGTGACAATATATAATATTAAATGAGAAACATTTTGTTTTCGTGAAATCTGTAAAAAATGTAAACAATTTAAGCATAAACTCATTCAAAACATAAATTTAGAAAACAAGTATAAACTTTTTCAAGCAACTTCGCGTAAATGTTTAAAGAAATAAACATAGCATTAGCAAATATAATGTCAGTCAGATTTAATTATCCCAATTCATAATAAAAAGAACAAAGACAGTACAATATTATTTTTTCTTTTCTTGTTCACCGACGCTCTCAGATTTAGTTTTGTTCAAGTATATTAACAACCCGTTTCAAAGCAACAAGGGCTTTTTGGGACGACCTCGTAATTTTGAACCGTGGTCAGATGACGAGACTACACCTGAGCTGGTACCACTCTCTCCAAACTTCTAAGCCCCACCAACGGAAGGACTTCGGGAGCTCTGAAACTACCTGTTCGTGTAACGCTAGAATACCTTTATTTATGCCTTGTCCTAAATCCAGTAATATTCCTAAATTTAACATTCATGATCTCTTCGTTCAGCTTTTCATCGATGAAAGAACTGAATTTCAAATTCCTCCATGTTTTCTTTTTCTAATTTTCCTGAAAAATCATTAGAAATTTAACATTTTTAAAGCTATGATATAAGTTGATGAACATTTTTTTTCAAGTACCAAATGAAAAATCTTTTTTTTTCTGCTATATATAACAGTGATATAGTTTACTTACTTTGAATTTTCGATTCCTTTAATTTTTAATTTTGAGTAAGAATATAGTAAATATATTTTTTTTTATTATAACAGACTTTTCACTCATATGCAGTCACTAAATATATGCGTTTTAATCTCTGTTGTTAAATATAATTCTAATCAATCTATATAATTCTAATCAATATTTATAAGATATATTTCTATGTTAAATACACTTATTTGATTATAAAAGTACTTAAAAGAGAAGATAGTTTTTAGATTTCAAATAAAATTTTGCTTAATATTTGGCTTAATAAATAGGCAAATATTAATTGAATTGATAATAGAGTAGATAAAATTTTTTTAATCTACTCTATTATCAATTCTATAATTAAAATATATACGGAGCAGAGTATGTTATTTTTTTTAAATATGCTAAATAGAATTTCAATCAAACATGCGGAAAATAATACTCTAAAGACTATTTCTATTTAATTTTACCACATTTTAATAATATTTTTCTATGTTTTTATAAGTCGCCTTTAATATAAGATAAAATGTGAATATTTCTGACTTTAGTGACAATTCCGAAGAAAAGATTTATTAAATATTATCTGTTATATAAAATATTTCAGAATTTATAATGACGAAAGCTGGTATTGTGTGAAAAATATTAAGTAAAATAAAATACATTCCTACCTTAAAAGAATAAACCGTTAAGCTATTTTAAAACGCTTGAATTTTAGAATAAATGTCTGCATCTATCTCTGGAGATGCCATCAATATGCAGTGTGCTTAAAAGATAAGTTTAATATGAAATTCAAATATTTCCAAAGCTTTTTTTTATCGTTATGAATACAAGTTAAGAATATCCATGTGATATGCGCAATAAAAGATATTGAACTTCGCTGCACCATTTACTGAATATTTCGATCTGAATAAAGTTAAAAACTATGTTATATTCTTTTTATGTAACCCTTAATTTCTTTTATAGAGTTTAAATATATTGCCTCATGAAAATTAAAAAAAATACTCCGAAGTGACAAAAATATATAATTTCATGCTGCTAATAAATTATTCATAGTATCAAAATTCCATGTTGATTTAAATTGATTGGAAAAATTATGCTTTAAATACCTTTTTATATCACTATCTAATTCTTTAGCTATCTATTTCTATCAGTTGCTATGATATGAAAGTATCTGTGAAATGTTTTCTACTTACTTTGGTAATGCATGTTATAATTTTCAATAATAGAATGCTAAAATACAGTATTTTTATTCAAATAAAAGTCAAATATTGTTAAAAGAGTTAAAAGATTAAAAAAATACAATAGTTTCTTTGTATAATTTTCAAATCTATTACAAACCTCGAAAATAGATTTAAAGCTAATAGATTTTATGTTAATATTGAAAATTTCTTATTTGTATATTGTGGAAATTATAAAACTTAAATGTCAACTGAGATTTATTTTTCTGTATGTTTCTAGGTTCAAGATAAATGAGTAGCCAACAGCTTTTGTTTTATTCTAGCACGAAGTATTCAAGTAATTAAAATGAGAAACAATTAATGTATTAAATTTTACTAAGCGAGATACAAAATAAAATCTGTTGAAAACTTTTGGAAGGATTATTTAAAGATCTCCTGACTGTCAGAGTTAATGTAATTGATAAAATCATTGCGTTTCTTATCTATTTTTTATATCGAATTATTACTAAAATTTGTTCATTAGATATAGAATTTTTCATTTTCTATTTTAAACTTTTTTGGTCTTAATGAAGAAATATTGGAATCTCTGATTTAGTTTCACTGTTAAGGTTCAAAAATCTCCTAAGGCAATTTGTACATTTGTACTGGTTATATTTACTTTATGTATTTAACAATCTTTGTAATAAAGTAATCTAATTATGTTTGTTTCCGTCGTTTCGTTTATATTTTGCATTGAATTATGCTTTTGCAATGGCTACGTGCTTGATTAAGCAAGCCAAAGTTAATGATCATCTTATTAAATGCAATAGGCAATTACGCAAACTAACTGAATTGATGATTCGAGAATCAGCTGCAGCATACTCAGCTGCCTTGAATTGCAATTAATCCTTATCAGTAGCTTTTAGTATAGGTAATATATTGAAAAATTACGAGATTATCTATAATTTTAATGAATAATATCACTTTTTGATAATTATATCATTCTTAACATTTTAAAGTACTTATAAAACCGTGTTTTTTAAAGCCCTTTTTTAATTTCATTATTTTCTCTTTTAGTGCTGAATATTTTTCGTAATGCAATGGAATTTTGTAGGTATCTTTTCTTTTGATGATAGATCTTATAATCAAAGTTTAATAAAAATTATTGATTACAGGCAATTAAATTCAGAAATTAGATTAGTGTGAAAAGAGTTCAGAAAATGCATTTATCATCGAAGCTGAAAATATTACAAAATTTCAGAACTTTATTTCATCAGAAAAGGAGACATTTGATATCAAAATTTCATGCTCACATATATGAAGCAAATAACATAACAGCAAATAAAAAACACTTTACCATTTAAAAAAATTATACGTTTTATAGATGCCGTAGAAATTTGATTCTGGTTGTAATTTTCTACATGTTTCATTGGATAATATATTCAAATGATTTAAACCATAAAATGTAAAGTGGAGAAACTATATCTTTATTATAACAACGTCTAATAAATAATTTATTGCTATAACGTAGAGTGAAATTCAAAATTTGATATCGTAATTTCATATTTATATGTAATGAACAAGTAACATAACAGCATTTAAAAACATTTCGTCATATTTTAGAAATGATCCATTTTGAGGAAATTTGATTCTGTATGCAATGCTTCTTCACGTTCTTTTGGATAACATATTGAAATGTTTAAACCATAGAATGTTTAACAGAAAAACTATAACTTTATTATCATGAATCTAATATATAACTTATAATAATGCATGTACTTTTTGAAGAAAAGCGAATTAAGATCGTCTGCAAAAGTAAATAAAATGAATAAAAATACGAGAACTGCTTAGCAAAATGTTTGGAGTTCTGTACAAAGGCAAGTAGCGTGAGAAAATATACTTTTGGAAAGTATAGGGCAAGGAAAATGTCAAACAGCGAAATGAACTGAAAAAATGTTTTTCGCTTTTTGGAAAATGATGTCTAGAAACTCTTTGGAAAAGAGATGGAAAAAATTGGTTTACAGCTCGACTGAAAGGAGAAAAAATAATATTTTTAGATACATTCGTAACACCAAAGGACCTATAAAGCAAATATAAAAACTAAATATTAATATTTTTCTTATATTTATGGCAATTTATTTATTATTCTGTTTAAAAATTGTTTTAAACATTATATAAATTGCTTAGATCTAATTCAATATAATTATTATAAAGAATCATTCCATGGAAGATTTATAACGTTTTATTAAAATTTCAAAAATGAATAATTAGTAAGAAAATTTTGCTTTTCAAATCAAAAACGCATCAACATTTAATTAAACCCTTTATAATTTTCTTTGCGTGAGTCTTAAATTCAAATATAAATATATTTTCCGATAAGGAAGTAAGAGAATGAGATTGACTTTTAAAGAGGATTAAATTACAGACATTTTACATTTATTTACTACAAGCCGCCTTTGGCGACCAGCCGGTTCGCCAATCTTAGTGCTCGTTAAAATTTTAATAATTAAATATTTTATGTAATTCCTACTTTAATAGCTTCTTCATCAAATATTTTAAAGCTTCAAATTTTGATAGTCATGTAATTCACTCATAATAATATAAAGTCCTTCAGCCATAACATAATATGTATCTCTCTAATTTTCTGTTAGTTCCGGTAGAATTTATGCTTAAAATTAAAATGGAAATGACTAAACTGCAATTAATATAATAATATTTTTTACTGAAACAAATCATTTTTTTTAATAATATGATTACTGATAATAGAGTCACTGAGCGTTTACACTTTATGGGCACTAAAGAATATCTTTCTTAAGTTATGTAATATCTCAAGAATTTGTCAACAAAATCTTCTCAGATTCATCATGAACAGATCGATTCATTAACAATGTTTCATTTTAAATGCATCAAACACTAAGAAAATAAAATGAATCGTTTAAAATAATCGGTCGAAAACAGGTTTAAAAAAACTACTTAAAAAACGATGTACTTAAAACTATAAGCATATACAAAAAAATATATAACTAACATAAATACAATTTAATTACAAAATCATGCAACTAACCTAAAAATAATTTAAATAATTGAAAACAGGTTAAAAAAATCTACTTAAAAAACGATGTACTTAAAACTATAAGCATATACAAAAAATATATAACTAACATAAATACAATTTACTTTCGAAAGCATGCAACTAACTTAAAGATAATTTAAATCATCCGTTGATAACGGTTGTGATGGCAACAATCAGAATGCGCATGCGTGAATTTTCTTCGCCAGCACCGGTAACGCAAGTGCGTGAATTTTTCTACGCCAGTTGGGGTAACTCTATGCAGATTAGACATTTTTAATTTCCTTTATTCTGTGTTATTTTAATTCAAAAGTACTTCAGAATGAATCTGAAACATGGATTAATTAACAATGTTTCATTTTAAATGCATAAAACATTAAGAAAATAAACAGAATCGTTTGAAATAATCCGCCGAAAAATGTTAACCCTAGCCTCATTACTGTTGTGAGAAAAAAAATTGAAGCCTTACTCATTTGACGGTGGGGAAAATGGAAGATTTTTTTGGCGGAAAAGTTGGCGGTGGGGAAAATGGAAGATTTTTTTGGCCAGAAAGTTAGTTTTTAATTAATAATTAAAATTCTAATTAAAATTTCAAAAAAAGGGACCCCAGGTGCACATTCCCGACCTCTAAGGTATACATGTACCAAATTTGATAGCTGTATGTCAAATGACCTGGCCTGTAGAGCGCCAACACACACACACACACATTGAGCTTTATTATAAGCATAGATATAAGATTCAATATAGAGTAATCTAAACAAGTACACACAAACATATAATTTAATAGATATATGAAATAACTGAGTGAACTGAATTAAAATTGTTTTATTAATAAATTCACTTTTGGCAAAACCAAAGAAGCAGCCCTAAGCGCCGGAACTAATTATCTGATTTCGCCAATTTTTATTTCATATGAAAGCTCATAATTTTAAACACGTTATCCCTGTTCGTCTGCCCCTATATTCCATTTTCCAAAGAATTTTTAGTAAAACCTTTTTCAATATACTTTATGTATGGTAAAAAAAGGAAAAGAAAGGAAAAACACTTCATACCCCCCCTGATGCAAGTACTGAATTGATTTTGCCAATTTCTTCTCAAGTAAAAATTCAAGTAGTTTAGATATATTATAATTATCGCTTTTCCTCTTCCATCCTCCATTTTCATTTGATATTACATAATATAACCATGTTGCAGATACCAGCGAAACAACTGCACTTTTTAAAAAAAAAATTAATTTCTTCACTTTGTGCACTTAGCTAACAATCAAAATTATCTGTATTTACTGCGCAAATAGAAGTTAAATCTTTATTTTCATTTATTATAATAAAAAGTAACTTCTCAATATGGGATGATATGATTAAATTAACAGTATTAATAGAGTGCTTAATAAAGTTGGTCGACGAAGACGGTTATTCATGATAACACGGATTGCATGTTTGATTGCCCCTTGGATATACTAGAGGCTTACTAAATGGTAGAAAGATGCAATTAGTAAACCATTGAAGTATGCTTTGGCGTAATTAAAAAAATTAAATATCTAAGTAATAGACAAATAAATGAAAAAAGAAGAACTAATATTCATTAAATTATTGGATATAAAGATAAAGTTGATGGGCTCGAAAATTTTTTCACAGTAGTTTTTACAAAATGTAAGCGGACGAATATAAATAACTTTTTTGTCATTGTTATTGTAACAGTTTAATTCTCAAAAGATTTATTATCTGAATAGCCGTATTTAGGGACCAGTTATTCCGATGGAATTAATGGTAGCTAAAATTTTTTAAATTGAATATTTCTTGTAATTTGGTGTTAATGGCTTTTTCACAAAAATATTTCTAATTTTGATAGCCATGTAACTCATTCCATTTTGGAAGCATAAAACCGCTTTTTTCGTTGTGCTTTTTATTTCTATCATCTCTCCTGAAATTTTAATTAGGAATGGAAGCAATTAATACAATTAGAAAAAATAACAACAATTAATATTACTAGAATCTTATTTGTTGAATAAAATGCAACTTATTTTTAAAATTAAGTTCTGAAAACAAAATTGTTTAGCATTGAAATGTGCATTACAGAACATATTTTATAGTAATATGCAATATATCAGAGGGTTATTCAATAAAAATTTCTCACCAAAGTAAAATCCTGTTTACTACAGCAGTATACATTAAAAATATTTTATAATGATCTGATAATATATTTTTATACAGCCATTTATATTATAAGAAAGAGTAATAATTTTTAGAAATGAACCAACTTCAAAAATTTTCATTACATACTGATGAATTTAACGCTTATTTGTAAAAATAACAAAATTTCAAAAAGTGCATTAAAAGGACACTTTGAATTGAAGGCTACTCCTTATAGAGAAATAAGCCATGTATTTATACTTTCATCTTGAAAAATAACAGAAAAATCTTGAAAAAGTATTAGTAACGACAATGAAAACAATTTGCGTGTTCTTACATCAGTGAAACAAATTGAAATCATACATGTCTAAAATATTTAGATTAATTAAAATGTATAGAATGCTGAAGTTGCAATATTTAAATTGTATCATTGAAAATACAATCTTTTGAATATTAAGTTGGTGAAAAAATCTTTTTAATTATATCGTATTTTTGAAAGCTCAACCGTATAAAGATAAAAGTTTTTATTAATATTAATTTTTAATTAATGATAATAAATTAATTAATACATTTCCTTTAATATAATTAATAATTTTAATTAATACAGTTAGTTTTGCTGAATGAATGACAAAAGGACATTTTAACGATATTTATTAAAGAAACATTTTTTATTGCTTATCGTAAATATTTATCTCTCACTCATAAAGTAAATTAGTTTAAGTTTATTGAACAACATTTAAATATATTTTAATAATGTAAAAATAAATAATAAATATTAAATAATGGTATATATAATAAACTGGAAAAATATTATATTATTATAACAGCAATGTTATATAATATTAATGTATAACGTTTCCTGTAAGAAAATTATTTTTACTAAATCATTAGTGTATCCTTTATATGATATCTTAGAATACTATTTTTTTTAACAGTGTAATGTTTATTTATAAATGATATCCTTTTTATAATTTTCTACCTAATTTAACTAATTTTTATAAATTTTTATTCATCTTGATTTGTTTTATGTTTAAAATATGGAAGTTTGCACTCCATTATTTCTTGATATACTGGAGATTTGGCTTCAATCACTTGAACATTCTTGAAGAGATTGCAGTAAGTAAGAGATTGCATAACGAACTTATTCGTTAGTGATATATTCATTTTATATTTTTATAACATAAATTTAGCTAAATGTGGTCTTGCATTTGAAAAATAGTATTTTAAGATTTCCACAGTGTTTGTAATAGTAAATTAATAAATAGTAAAGAAAATTAATTAAAGAAAATAATAAAATAAAATAAAAAATCTACTTTTTACTACGCTAATAAAAAATATATAATTTTTAAACACACATTTTATTAAATTTCCATGGTAGTGTTAAGGTATACCAATGTATAACCAACATACCAATATATAAGAACCTAAATAAAGAAACTAAAAAATATAAATGGACATATCAGTATATAAGTCAGAAACAGTGTTTAGTAAAGATTTGATTTGTAATTCAAAATAATAATAATAATAATTTGTAATTCAAAATTCAATTTCTTATAACTTAAAATCAATCGGGGTTTAAAGTTTTTTTTTATGTTAAAACCGGGACTAAATTTTAAGTAAAATGCCCAGAAAATGTTCTGATATTCCAACAAATTTCTAAACTGAAGTTTTTGAAATTTATCTTCAACCCACGAGTATCATAGATTTTGAATTATTTCCTAGTAAGCCAGCAAACAAAATTTAAGACAGCTAACTTTATATCTTCTCAGAACTGTAACTACTTATATTTCTAAAAATTATGCCAGTAATTAATCGTTATTCCCGAGTAAAATCCTATTAAATCTTCCTCTTAACAACTTTCTAAGAACTTTGATCCCTTCTGCTATTCCTTAAATTGCCTTTTAAATCGTTTACTTTACAAAGACTTAAAAAGAAATAGCATAGTAACTTTTCACTTGGAAGTATTTGTTCCAGCTGTGTGAGATAAATAGCCGATTCTAATGAGGTATTGCCATACTGGGAAAACATTTATCTCCTCACTTTCGAAAGTTTTATTATTTCTTTTGTTTTAAAACATGCCAATTGTTTGAGATGGAAACATTTATTGGTTTAGGAAACAAGGACATTTATTATAGGAATCGTCATAAGAAATCGAAAATTATGGGAATAGTTTAAAAGAATTTAGTTAAAAAAATTTAATGGAAAATAAAAAAAATTGATATGCAATTCATATTTTCCCTTCAAACTGAAAATAAAAAACGATAATTTTTAGGTAATTTAGATTTAAAAAAAATATTTTTTGGATAATGTTTTATTGTTTTAACAATTAAATTACATTTAGTTATTCGAACAGTTTAAAACCACGACAAATTTATTTTTTTGCTTAAGTTAATATATTGACAGCATATATAGGAAGAAATATTTAAATTAAATATGTTATTGTACCATTTTGAAGCAAGAAGATGATTAGTTTAAGACTTGTAACTTTAGGATTTGATCAGACGACGAGAATGCATCTGAACCAGCTGCCCTGTCTGAAGTTTTCATGGCCAAATAAAAGAAATCAGATTTGAATAAAGGTGTCATAGCGTTACCAGATCAATAAATAAGGCTGATGTTGTCTTATCATCAGCAGCTAGGACCGTTTTCTGTTTTGTTTTTGTAAATTATGAATTTAAGTTCATCATTAAACATTTTAATTTTTAATAAATAATAAAGAATATGTTGGCATTCCTCACACCATTTCTATGCATCTTTGTTCTTTTTTTTCTCTGTAATTTTAGGAACAATTTGATAACATATTTTCTATAATAAACAATTTACATGATGTCCTAATTACTTGGCAATCAACTCTGTGCATTGCATGTTTCTTACTCTGAATAAATACATATGAGTAATGTTTAATATTTTTTTTTATTTTGTGCTAATTGAAAATTTAGCTAAATGTATATTTGTAAAATAAATAAAAAAAACAATACATAAATAAGAAAATCTTTAGGATAATAATTAGAAAAAAGAAAAATTAAGCAAGTAATATATTTGATTTATTTTTGTATTTATCTATTTTTTTTTTTTTACTTTTTTAAAGAAAACATTCGGGAAAAAGTATAACAAGTTACTCAATAATAATTAACTTACAATATTACAAACTGCAATCTCAGATCCCATTCACTCTACGTCGAAACTAAGCACAGGACTTGTAAGAATGTGAGAGCGCATGAGAAATTCAAGAAAAGAAAACCTATAATGTAGTGGAATATTTCAGCAATCGTAGTGTATTTCTCTATAAATAAATCTCAAAGAAAATTTATGTATATGAAATCATGTAAAGACACTCTGAATATTTTGAATATACTAGAAATATTTTATTTGTCTGTAATAAATGGTACCTGGTGATGTATTCCATAAATTAGAAATTAATTTAGAAAATATGAATTAAGTATTTTTTTTTCCAAAAATTTCAAGCTATCAATCAGTAATTTTGTTGGGAAGATAAAAAGATTGCAATATTTTTCAACATTTTGATTTTTTTTTACTTTAAAATACAAATCATCATTAGTCTTAATGATTTCAACAGGAAACTTTTAAGTTAAATAAGGAAACGCATCTGTCGTCTCTTCTAATGGCATACCAGGCTGAAATAAGCTAAAAGAGTTTAAATTTTTATAATCTTATTTAAATTTACTATTATGTAATTAGGATTGACTTACTGGAATTTAATGACATTTATGAATCATTAAATAATTTTGCTTACGTTTTTTTCGGGGGGGGGATATAGAAAGAAAAACAATTTTGTTAATGCCAATGAGTTAATCTAGTTATTTAATTGAATATCTACTTCTGAATACGTCTATCTATCTATGAGCAAGATTGTTCTAAACATTGAGTAAAAAAATTAAAAACTGGAAGTATTATCAAATTCGGATCTGAATTGTCACATGGTTGAATTTCTCATGATCTGAGTATTTGAAAACATGAGAAAGCAATAGGCAACATACCAGATAACTAAAATTTAATTTGCCGTCTTGACATCAAAATTGTAAAATATGATCGAAGTTTTAAGGAATTCAATCAATCAAAGGAAATTTTTTTAAAAATATTTACATGATTATTTTCTTTACACAAAGAAACTATACATCCTCCATTTATTTAACGGTTATTTTTAGTCAATTAATTTCTAACTGGAAAAACTAAAATTTTTGCTCTCAAGGTTATTTATTATGATATAATTCCATGTTCTCCATATATATTATAATAGTCTTTTGAAAACTACAGTTTACATTTTGAGTATTCTTTTTTTCATCCTACGGTCAAAGAATAACTACTTGACAAAGATAATTTATATTAACATATCTTTATCTATAATATAATAGAAAGATGTTTGTATATTCTTGAATTCTTTTGTTCTTAAAATTAAAAAAACTGAAAACTGTTCTTTAAAAACTGAAAATATTTCAATTATTAGTGGAATTGTTCTAGCAATATTTTTCATTTATATAATCTTAATTAGATGCATATATAGCATTGTCATACATTTAAATTCTCAAGGATCTCTGCAGATTTCAGACATTAATACAAATTGCGAGAAATAGCTATTTAAAAAATCACGAGAATTGCTTAGAAAAAAAATTTTGTATGACAAAGTTACAAAAAAAAATAGCTCCTTTTTCCTTATTTAAAAGAATATGTAGATTGTAGATATGGAGAGAGTTTAGATTTCAAAACCCTTTCTCAAAAAAACACATTAAATTTCAAAATATTTATTGTAACTTTTTTAAACGTTTTGAATCACCATAAAACCTTCATTGTTTCATTTAATAATAAAATTACGTATAATTTAGTTTCATAATAAAATTGAATTTGTTACATGTAACAAAGCAAAAATGTTTTAGCCAATATTTTAGTGGTCATAAAAATACACTAATTACATTCCAATTTTTTTTTTAATGAGGCAAGAAAATCAACCAAAATTCAAAAATACCAAATATCTATTTCAAACTCGTTAAATCTTTTGACACAAATCTATCAACCACTTTACAACAAACAATGGGAAGAATTTGGATAATATGGCGCAATTTTGGTGTGAAGCGAGTTGAATATTTATCTCTATGAAAGCCAAGTGACAGTTTCATGCCGCCAAGCATGACATTTTATCCACTATATTAAACGTCAGATATCTTCGCTACATACCCAAGGATGAATAATTCAAAAGAGAGTGAATAGCCAACATTATTTACTCCAACATGGAAACTTTTAGAAGTTTCTACTAAGCACTTGAAGAACAAATTCAGACGATTTGTAGGGAGGTAGATTAGAATATTATACTGTGTATTGGATATCGCACGACAAATGTATATTTATGCATGAATATGCATGAGACAAATGAATATTAATGTGGTTCAAACAGATGCAATTGGAATGATGAAAACAGAATATTGTTTACTTCTCATCTAATTATACAACTAGTAAAGCTAATTTTTAATTCAAGTTACAGAAATACTGTTTTGTCACTTAATATTCCTGATATTCATAATATATGAAGTTTATTGTTTATAAAACTTTCTAGGGGAATTAGAATTTTTAAAGGAAAATCTAAATATATAAAATGTAAATCCTTGGAAAGTCACTAAACGCACTGACTTCAGGGATTAAAACGGTAAGATCAAATAATTTTAGCAAAGAAATAGTAGAGAACCATTTTTATCGAACAAGATTTGCGGTAAAAAATAATTTACTTTCCATAATATTTAATGATTAACTTTTTAGAATACTATTTAAAATAAAATGTCAACCATTTATCTTGAATAAAATAAAGGATAAAGAAATATAGAATTAGATAGAGTTTATAAGTAATTATTATATTTTCATTAAAGTAATAATTTAAAAATTCAATGTGCATATAATAAATTTTAATATTAAATGTATTTAATAAATTTGATTATTAATGAATAAATTATAAACATGGACGATGATATTAGTTCAATTTTTAAATTAAAACTCTTTTTCCCTTTTACATTGAAAATTTTCTGCAGAAATGCTGAAGCTCCTTAAAATTATTTGAGATGGAAATTTTAGATGTAATAAAATTCATACGTTTTCATGTTTATTTAAGTTTTTTTATAGTTAACAGAAAATTAATATGCGCTTATGCTTTACGAAATGAATTATGTAGTTAGATCTTAATGAGTAGAGATATATAGAGTATATTTATTTAACTTGAGTAAGTTGCAAGATTAAAAATTGTTTTCCAACAATCTGGCTGTGTTATTAAAAATATAGTATTGTGAGAATTAAAATTAACCATTAAAAGATTTGGAGATTTATACTAATGTTAATAGATATTATGTTTCGGTAAAACATATATTTTTATTTTTTACTATTTTTACTTAATAAGTACCTTTTTATGAAAAGATGTGAATTTTAATTCAGACACCAAGAATTGGGTTTTACTTATTATAATCAAATGAGAATGCAAAAGTAAAATTTATTTTTAAAATGATTATAAAATAAGACATATCCACAAAACTGTTGCTGTTTATATATCCACATAATATTTCTGCATTTGATTCAACAAATACAGGAAATTTAAATGAACTGAAATTACTATTAAACAACAAATCGAAACTTCATTTGCGATTTTTTATGTGTAACTTTGGAATTTTTCTCAAATAAATATGATTTTCATATGTAAAATTCACCATTTATTGAAAGAATTCATTATAGCACTATAAAAATATTTTTTTGTGAGGCGATTTTTTTTTAAATTTTTTATTTATTTATTTTGCTATGATGAAATAATTTTCTTGCACATTCGTAACCACAAATCGGTACAATCAATAATTCCTTTCTAGAAATTCTGAATAAAATCACTCCAGTATTAACTTAATATATGAGTATAGATTCAATAATTACAATGAACATATTTTCATATTAATATATTTAAAAATTTGTATTTACGAAACTAGAAAATCTGAAAAATACATGATGTTTTACTTCATGAATTATCATTTAAAAATATGTTATTGCTCAGAAATAAATAAGATTAATTTCAATAATTGCCTAATGATTGTGAAGATTATTATACAAAATTTCAACCGAATGCAGTGAATGTGTTTTTTTATATGCATATATAAAATTTTTAAAAATTAATGGGAAAAAGGGAAAAAAAATTATAACAAGATTTTTGTAGGAATTCATTTCTGTGTTCTAATTTATAAACTTTAATCTTTTCAAATCTATGCATATTATATAATTCCGAGATCGAAGAAATATCCTTTATTTTATGAGGATAATATTTTAAAATCAATATTTTTTAATATACAAACCATCTCTGTTCGCTTAAAGAAGTCTATCACGGATTTTACTAACTGAAACAAACACGGTAATAAAAATTGTTTTGTTTGAAGATTTTGTATTATGCAATGCATTCATTACATTGTAACGTTTGAATTTCATCATAATGACAAACATTAAGATTTTTGTCAAGCTTGAGTTTTTGAAAATAACGTTTTGCATCTTACAGGACATAGTTTAAATGGATTTCTGCCCTAAATTGCTGCGATTCTTCCTTTTTCTTTGCTTCATAATTAAAATTTACCAAAAAATTATTATTCAAGAATTAGGCATTAATTTTCACTCAGTTTTAGCTGAGTTTAATTTTTTTAACGTCCCGTTTTAAAGCAACACTAATGCTATTTTGGGAAGAACTTCGTAATTTTAGCTGTGGTCAGATGACGAAGATGATGCTTTGGTTCGCACATTCCTTTCCAAGCTTCCGCAAATTATCAGCGGGAGGTGATTTGGTTCCTACGGATTGAACATGCATCAGACCTGCTTACACGAAGGTTCTTCTGTGGAATCGGGTCTCGAATCTGGAACCCTCCGGTTCCGAAGACGAGACCTTTCCACCGTGCCACCATGATTTTCTTCTCCCAAAGTAGTGTATAGATAGTTTAATGTATAAAGAATACACAATAGTAAAATGTATATACAAATCGACAGAATACACTTGAAAGCTATATAAAATAGAGTATCAAATACTTCAAATTAATCTAAATGGTAATAATACTATTATTCAGGGAGATTGAAAGTGAAAGAAAAATTGACAATGGATGGAAAAGCTTTCGAGTGAAAATATTAATGAACATGGGATAAATAAATGCCTCTTGCAACTACTCCATTTGGGTTAATCTGATTCAAGTCGTTATACATATTAAATTATTTATTCTTTATGTAACAATTCACTGACAATATAGGATATGTTTTACAGATAGATCAACTGTTTATGCACCCTAAGAAAAAAGTAGAGGAAAAAAATTAAATAAATTCAAACTTTAATTTTTTATGCAATTCAACTGTGATGCGAACAAATCGCTACAAAAACAATTGCATTGCCGGAAAACAATCGATAAATAATTTAAAGCTTAATTTTTCTTTTTAGTGCTAACTAGTAATAGTTATTCCAAAATGCTGTTTGCTGTTGTGAGCAAAGATGGGAACAAAGCCAAATGAATTAAAAAGAAATGTTATTAAACATTTAAATAACTCTGATGTTAAAACCTATTTTCCCTTCTTTTATGATATTTTATTGCCATAAATGGTGAATATTTTTTTTGTTATTAGAAAATTACAAGCGGAGTTGTTTTAACTGTTTAAGTTTATGTTTTAAGTATATGACATAAATACTGTATATATTGTCTTACAAAATATATGGTTTTTTGTTCTCTTCTTTTTTTACAAGAAAGAGTAGATGCGTTATATTTCATAAATCTATTTTAGAAGTGTATATAGATTTTTAACTCCGTATTTTGAGAGATTTTGAACAACTTTTTTTTAACATTTAAGTTCATGAAGTTTCACTGAATGTCTTTAGAATGTTTCTCACATATCATTTACTTTACATTTCTTAAATTTATAAGATTTTAATACAATATATAATAATGTAACCTTTCTCATTGAAGGTAATAAAGACTACTGTCAATTATTTTTAGTTTGAGGTATGATGTATGAATTTTCATAAACAGTAGTCAATACAAAATTGAATAAACGTTGCATTAAATATCGGCGGCATCATACCTCATATTTTCAAAAGATCCAGAATGAGGATGTTTTTAATTAAAACTTTGTATGATAATAATGCTTAATTAACCATTATTTCAAAGCTTTAGAAACGGGCTTGACGAATTTTTTGTTCTATTACTTTAAATAAATATTCCTTACATTATCAAATCTCAGAGAACAGTCTTTGAATCAAACATTTAGATAACAGAAGCAACTCTTACAGCACTGTGAAAAAAAAAGATAACAATTTTAAAAAAAAAAACTATATATTCATTAAAATACTACGTTTAATATTCTGGAAATTTGTAAAAATCGCATATTGTATTAAAGGTTATAAAGTTGCAATTTAAAAAAATATTTCCTTTAGAAAAATAATTTTCTATTGATTTTTTTTTTCATTATAGAGCCCAACTCATTTGAATACAAAACTTTTATAAAGCTTTTTTCTCCAAATAAAATAACAATATAATTATTCAAATAAGCAATAACTGGCGTCTTTCATTTTATATAAATGAATTACATAGCATTATACAGAGCTAATTATATTGATTATTCGCTAATCAAGATTCTAATAAGTCTCTCAGCAAAAGGTTTTGATGTATCCAGCAACTGCTTAACAAGGCGTAAACTTGAGGAGATAATTTTATAAAAGTGCAATCTAAACTTCTAAATGACACACGAAAAATCATTAATGCTAAACCCTTCATTTCTGGACTCGTTAAATTGACATTTATTGACATTATCTCTAAACTAGATTATTGAGATCCAACATTCCTGAACGTAAATGTTTAATTCTTCAGATACTTTTAAGAAATTAGCGCAATGATTGGGTTTACAATGTCAGTTTTATGTTCAAAAAGCTCTGTTTTTTAGATCATAAAATATGCACCGATAATCCAGAATTGCTAGATTTTAATTGAAACCACATAAGACTGATAATTTTAGAGCGTAATGAACCGTAACTGGAAAAATGTAAAAAAGCATTTGGTTGATTAAGTAATTGTCTTGTTTAGTTACTTTTTATCATTACCTTGCTATTTTCAGCTAATCAGTGTTAATGGATAACATGAAACAAAAATAAATATAACCAGAAAAATACATATTCTGAAAGATAGAATACAACCTGATTAAAAGTAAAAAATATAATTTAAAACATTTAGACATAAAACTGAGTGATTTTGGAATGACATGCAGTCAAAGATCCGTAATCAGGTAAGGCCAGTGTTTTGCCTACACAACTTTTCAAAAATAAAATTTAACTTTTTGTGCACAGAAAGTGACTTTATTTCCTGAGTGCCAATTGAAATTAATCTAGATATTGGAGTTTGGCAAGCGTAACGACTAGTCGTCATATTAGAACGAGTTCGTACAATATTATAAGCATATGATGATAATGTCGTGTCCGCGTTACCACGGAAAGGGGGTGCAGTATCCTCTGAGGGTAAAGACCCCTGAGCATCCGAGGTCAGAAGTCTGACTTCTAGCTCATATGAAGATGAAACTCACACATTCGCTTGCACAACCCTTTTTTACAGGGGGGCACATTCACACACCTCCAAGATAGAACACAGATGGAGAACAACCAAGCCTGAACCGGGATTCGAACCCGGGACGCCCAGATCACGGGGAAGATGCGCTACCCCTATGAAAGGCCGCCGGTATTATAAGCATATTTTCAGGTATTATGCAACATTCAGAACATAGAATGGCATTTATATAACATATTTTACTAATAGATTAGAGCAAAAATGGTAGTTCAGTAAAAGACCAAATCTTTGTTATATGAATTTCAAAAAAAAAAAAAAAATTAAATAGAAGACCGAAAAAAAACAATATATTCAAAGGAAATACTATATTTAATAACCATTTATTCAAGTTGTAAATAAACTTTTCAGAAAGTTAACGTGATATACAAGGTAACCGAATTAAAGAATATATGTTTACAGCTCTGTTATAATACAGCCAGCTGTAATTATTAGAGAAACGAAGAATGGTTCTGATTATTAAATTTTAGAGAATTTCAGAAACGGCCCGTTTTCTTCTTGACACAGTGAATACAGGAAAATCGAAATATCTTTAGATAAATCTTCTATGAAAACTTTTTAATGATCTAAAAAGATGAAAAATTTAAATATTTTTTAGTAATACTACTATATAATTATATAAGCGTTACAAGCATTTTTATAGTAAAAAATTTTAAATATTCAAAAGAAATTGATAATCTTTTGCATTTTTTCTTATTCTAACTCCACAATAATCATGTTTCAAATTTTGGATCAATAGATTTTTTTTGTACAGTAGTTTAATATTCTAAATTAATTTTTTTTAAATCTCAGATTTTAACCCAGTAATTTAAAGTTCAATATTAAATTGTTATAATTTTTTTTAAAGTTCAGATAAAAAGATGATAAAATGAAAATTGAATTCTTTAAAAGACAAGACGAAAAAAATATATATTTAATATGAACTCTGATATTTATTATGAAGTTTAAAACTATTATTTTATCAATATCCAACATCATATTCCCAGACTTTCCGAATAACATGGAAAATAAAGAAATTTATAAAGTATGCATCAAAAGACATTGGTGAACATCATTATGAGGACATAAAAGAATAGTATTCTGAGAAATGATTTGTAAGGTTGCATTTAAATTCACTTTCCATTTTCCTTTGTTATGCATAATTTTAAATCGGGCGAGATCTTTTGCAAACAATACTATTCTGACTAATAAGTATAGTTAATACTTCTCAAACAATGTTTTTAAGACAAATTAATGTGGCACTTTCAAAACAAATAAAAATATTGTCTACATATGATTTTTTTGCATCTTTCTTAATAAACCTATAAATTAGCTTTAAAAAAATCAGGAAATACGTGTGCTATTGAATAAGGTCTTTGAACCAACTTATTAAAATATATACAGTCGAGTACATTTCAAATTTAGGAGAACAAATGATAGTCATAAATTGCTTTCCTGGAAGATACTAAAAGAATTCAGTAACTTGAACCTTCCTCTTTGCAGTCAGTAATAACCTTTACTCCTAATTTATAATATCTTTTTTCGATTTATAGCTATGCTTCATAATTCAAAAATGTATTTTGAAAACTTGTAAGCCAATATGGAAAATAGATATTCATTTAGATGTTATAATTCACTGAAAATAGCTTGCAAATGTAACGGAAATACTAACTAAAAGTACTCGTTATCGAAGTGGCTGAATATATTTACATAAATTTGAAAAAATTCTATTTACCATAACTTTAAAAGAGGAAAAAAAGTTCAGAAATAACACAATTTTCAGAGTTTTTTTTTTAATTAGAAAGAAAGATATATTAAATTAATTTCTGAATTCCGTTAAATCTGACTATGTTTTCTATTAACCCCTTATACATGGTTGTAATTTGCTTGTTCTGCAGTTGGGAACTTCGCTAGTTGATACATATGGATTTGTGTTAATACCTTAGCGATGCTGCTAAATTCTTTGCTTTAACATGTACTGAAATTTTATTTAATTATTTCGTCATATATTGCTTATTTGAATGATTTTACTATGGAAATTAGTTAATTTTAAATACCTAATCAACACTTTCAATGCAAAATATTTTTGAAACAAATATTAAAGCACAAAAATTCTCCTCGTAGCTTACAACTTCGTTTTGAATTAAAAGTAGACTATTACTTCAATTAAAAAATTTTTAATTACCTCAACTTTTCAAAAAAAATTGTAATGATCAGTAAAATCAGACAAAAGCTAATTTTTTACATAATTTCTCAATAGATTTAAAAAAAAAGATTAAAAAAAAATGCTTAACATTGAGAAGGGTTTCTCCTTGGCAGTTTTTGGAATGATTTGAAAAATCTAAAAAACAATGCAAAAGAGAAATGTTCACGTTGAATCGAGGAATCGTTTAAAAAATTAGAACAAAGTTTTAAATTTACGAAAATTCTGTGATTTGACATCAGACGTTAAATTCTTCTTATCCTTCACTACTTTCGTACTCAAAACTGGAAAAGAAATCTGAATTAGGAACTGAATTTATTTAACTGGCAAATCATTCATTTTTTATTTACATATATTAAGTTATGATTAACAAAAATGAGGATTTAAATTGCCAATGAAAATAAAATAATTTAACTTGAGTTTATTAAAGATAGCTATGAAGAGTCACTCTCAGTTATTAAGTAAATACAATTAACCTTTTTAACGATTGCTAATGAGATTAATTAAAATTTTATCAAGTAGCTAAAGAAGGTATAGTTGCATAAGAATTCAATTAGTACCAAATTACATTTATCTTTACATTTTTACTGATTCCTGCGATCTTAAATGCTCTTATTCTTTTAATATAAGCTGTAAAAATTAAAGACTTGTAAAAATATTGTTTGGCAAAAGATAAACATTTAGATTAACAGTTTAAAAATTTTGTTAAATATGTAAAAAAGACAACTGCAATATCGAAATCACTTCCTTCCACAATTTTGAATACGTAGGGGTATTGATTTTAACAATTTTTCAACAATAAATAAGTTTGGTCTTCTAGAAAATCAACAAACTGCTATAATGGAATTTTTTACACTAAACGAGAATATAAATCCATAAAACGATGATAAACAGCACAAAATAAATCTTAATTAATCTATGAAAATAATAACTTTTTTAAGGAAATTCTGCTCATTTTAAAAACCACTGACTAATTACATTGCTGAAATGTATATATTTTTGTGTCAACTCTAGCTATAAAAATTATAAAATGATTAGTAAATAATTAATATAAATAGGCATGATTTCTACTGATATTTTAAAAAGACAGTTGACTTTCATTTGAACGAATTTTAGAGCTGGCGTAGCAAACTAAATATTTAATGATAATGTTTTAAATCGGATAATAACTTTTCTTATTAATATTAACACAAAATGGTAACTTTTAAAAATGGACACGTTAAATTAATCTTAATTAAAAAAATGAAAATTTTATTTAAATGTTACGGAGGCGGTAGATGAGCGTAAAAGACTTTCAATTTAATTATTATATTTGTATTCATGATGAGACATATTTTGAAATTTATGGAGGGAAAAATTAATAATTATTACCAAGGGAAACGCTGTTTTTATCTTTTGCACGCATCAAAAGTCAGTAGTTTTCATTCTTTCCATTAATCTAATTTTTACTTTAATTTACTTCTTAATTTTTACTTAATTTTTTAGTCTCCGATTTTATATACGATTCGTATGAAAAAAAATTAATAATTACTAGGTATTCTTTTCTACTTTACTTCATATTTTAAAAGTTAAAATATTAGAAATTTGAAAATAATTCTAATATTTTAATTTCTAATAATTAATTTCTAATAATTAATACCCTTTAATTTCTAATAATTACTAGGTATTCTTTTCTACTTTACTTCATATTTTAAAAGTTAAAATATTAGAAATTTGAAAATAATTCTAATTTGAGATATTTTTAGTTTTAGTTATATTAACATTCCATTTTAAAACAAAACTAGGGCTATTTTGGGACGGATAGTGTAATTTTGAACCGCTGTCAGATGACGATGACAACACCTGAGCTGGCACCCTTCTTTTCAAACTTCCACACCGCACCAGCATGAGAACATTTGGCCCTGACGGATTTAAAGTGAACCAGACTCGCGTACACGACGGTTCTTCGATAAAATAGGGTCTCGGTTCCAAAGCCGAGACCTTACCACTAGACCACCGAGGGCTTAATTCTAATGAAAGATAATAACAAGAACTACATCAAGCATATAAATGACATTTTGTAAATTATTTTAAATGATTTTCTATAAAATAAAATTGTTATTTGAATATCAAAATAAATTCGACTATGAATTTTTTTTTAAAAATAGAAATATAACTTTAGATGTAATAACAGCTGACGTAGAAAAGTACGATTTTGAAAAAAAATGTCGAATATATTTATGTTCATTATTCTTTATTTCTGAAAAGTATTCTTTAATAAATTTCTTTGAAGTTTGTATTTAAGTTGAATCTTTGCGTGGCTGCATTGATCTTTATATTTGCATAACAAACGCTTTAATACAATATTTTATATCTTGAACAAATATTTTCTCAAATTCTAAATTCTGATAAATTTTTTTTAACGGAGAGCATTATAACATAAAATCTAATGTAAAATTATCATTCTAATTTAGTATAAAAATTTATCTACATGTTTGGTGGTTCCTGAATTACAGAATAAGCAATCTCTATTTTGAAAAAAAAAATCAATTGTTTTAATGAAATCTAAAATTTCAGGAAACGGACGTCAATAAAAAAAGATTGGATAAAAATATAGCTTATTTCTTAGTTCTGAAATATTATATATTAAGCTGTATGCAAAATTTTGAATAAATTATTTGATAAGCTTAGAAGAAGAAATATTTGTTTTATATATCTTTATAATACAAGTAGAAATTAATATAAGAAGTTAATTAATATAAGATATAAAGAAATTAATATAATAAGTTAATTAATATAAGATATATTAACTTATTATATTAATTTCTATATAAGTAGAAATATTTGTTTTATGTATCTTTTTAGAAAACAAAATTTTAACTTTAACCAGTATATTTTTCTTTCATAAGGTTTTTGCGATATATTTTACAGATTTTATAAAATTTTTCAAAAAATAAATAAAACATGACGAAAGTTGTTACATATCTTAAATGGCATTGTTATATTATTGTGTATAGCTGTTCGACTTTCAAATGAAAATAAAAGCAACAGAAACAATTTAATGTTAAAAACAGTGCTTATCAGTTAAGAAAAAATTACTATTTTTAGCAATAGATTGGGTTGTACACAAAGAAAAAAAATGCAAAAAGCAATTTTTGTTAATATTTTAAAATGTTTTTTTTTTAAAGTTATTGTATTTCTTTTCTAGGAAGATTAATATTTAATATACTAAGCTAAAATTCGTTAATCATAAAGTGTTTTTAAAAACGCTTTGAAATTTTAAAAGCAGAAGATTAATTTTTTTTAACACTTCAGTTTATTCTTAATTACTATAGCTAGCAAGTATGAAATAATCTTTTAAAAATACATTTTTAAAGTGATATTTTGTCAAAAAACAATTATGAAACAATCTATATAGATTACGATTTCAGCTATAATTACGGAATTATGTATTGCAATATGTATTGGTTTAGTACACAATGAAAGATAAAAGAATATGTAATTTTAGAAAAATAACTGATTAGTATTTCAAAGTTTGCATAGATAGACTTCTGGGACAGTTTATTACCGTCTTTCTTGCTAAGTATCCGTCAAAAGCGGAAACAAACTGAATATATATATTTACGATTTCTCGTGAATGCTTACTAATTAAAAGAATAGTTATTCTGAAGGGATTCACTGAAAAAAAAATCAAAATTAAGCATTTTAAAATTTATTTTTTAATAATGTTTGAAAACTGGATAAGTTTGATTTCGAAAATGTGAATAATTTCATCTAAATATGAAAAATTAATATAATTATTTTTGAATAATTTTAATAACTTTAAACTTTGGAAATTTCAATGAATTCTTGTATTCCAATTATTATGCAATGATAAAACAATAGATTATCATCCTCTTTTATTAGTGCACTAAATATCAAGCTCATTTTTTTCAATTAATTCAATATTCAAATTTAAAAATCTTTCTTTCCAATATATTTTGAATAGGCGTCAATGACATGGTTCTATTGGAACTCCATTTATTGTAGAAATGGAGTATTTATATAGCATGTGCACTCTAGAATTAAGTTAAGATTGTATGAAATATATAAAAAATCTTCAATCTGAGAAAAATTCAATGGCTATATTATTAACCATATAGATCTATTATTTGCATAATTAGATGGCGTATTTTTTATTTTATTCATATTTTGAAAATAAAATAACCAAATCTTTACTATTGAAGGAAAGTTTCTCCAATTCGCATGATTAAAATTATGCATAAATCATGCAGAACAATCATTGTTATATTTAAGCGTTCAGATTTCTGCAACAATTGTACAAGATTTTGCATTTGTTTTAAAGCATTACAATAAAGACATGCGGTTGAAATTTAAAATGCTATAATTTAGTTTTTGTATAATATAATTTAACGCAAGCGGCAGCGAGAAGTACAGCATTACGTTTTTGCTATCAAATCAAGAGAAAGCTTTTTTTAAAATCAACTTTAACAATGACGGAAGCACATTTGGGAAGGATTTGAAGCAAAAATAGTTAAAATTTCATTTAAAAATTCAGCAATTTGTTTTTATATTTGAAGATATATTTTTTTGAAATCAAGTAGTGATCTCAAGAAAATTAATCTTGGGTTTTAAAACGATATAAAATATGTCATTTATCAAAAAAAATTCCATAAAATTTTTTAAATATTTGATCAAAAATGAGCTTTTGGGAAACAGTTAAAATTTCCCAAGTAGTAAGTACTTGCCAGATTGTAGTTTTTTTGTCCAACTGTCCCGTAGAGCGTTTGCAACAATCCTTCCCTTCTCGCCGTTTACAGAATACGACAGACGAAATTAACTTTCAAATACTTTGTTAATAAGCAAAAGAAAAGTTTGATGCTTGAAATAATTTATTAAACAAGGTTTGCAAACATGTGTCAGTGCGTTATATAATTTTTTTTTAAATTCAAATTAATACGATAATCCACATTACACCTAATGTTACATCCCCATTTTGGTTTTATAATTGGACTTTAGTAATAGTTCATTTCAGCTACTCTTGAATGCTGTAAGAAACTAATTCTCTGAAAACGATTTAATTTATGCTTATATTTACTTCTATTTTCAGACTGCTAATCTGCATTCAATATGTTTTTTCTCTCTTCACAAGTACTATTATAATAGAGTTAAAAACTAATGTTATTCATTAAATCGCGAAGAGACATCTAAAAATATATTCTGTAATAAATATTCACAGGAAAAAAAAAGGAAAAAACCTTCATATCCATTTACCGAGTTGTACTAGATCCTGGAAAAGTACATTAGGCAGACCGTAACCGAAATAAAATATTTGTGCTATCAAGTCTTGATGGCACACAGCATGCTAAATATGCACTGAATTTAGAAAATGGTAGGGAAAGGTATAGTTTGACTCGTTAGTTTTCAATGTCATTAATACATATCCGATTTCTATTAAGAACGCAATTTTAAGCATTTAGAATTCCCACATTTCTTTTTATCTTTTGGGCGTAAAAGACTTATGAATAACAAAATTGGTGTAATTTAAAAGAGAAGGCATTCTTAATATCGTAACTATATTCAAGTTCCCGTTTCGTGCAACGCAATTTATATCCAAATGTTAACGCTACAGATGAATTTCCGTGCAAGTAAGTTTTTAAAATACATTTTAAACTTAAAACCGAGATCGAAAGCCTTAATTTGCAATAGAAATACTTAAATTATGACACGCAAATTTAAGATCTTACTCTAAAGACTTCCATAAGATTTCCTAAAATAATTTACAATACGAATTCATTTTGAAGAAAATGAATAACGTCTATTATTTATTGCAAGAATTATCGTCTACTTCTTAGACGCAATAGCAAGAGCCAATAGCCGATTTAGTTTCCGAAATTTAGAGCAAAAAGAAACCGGTTCCTTTGTAATACACTGGTTCCGGTGTAATCGATTCGTGGAAAAGACATTTGCTGCTAGAAGGATTCATAACATTTAATAGATTAGAGTTCATTTTGATATAATAAAAATCTAAATAAGTACTGAAACAAAATTTGCCAATATTGGTGAAAACGATTCATACTGCATTAGATAAGATATGGCAAACGGCAAATCTGATAAAATAAAGATCTGCATAATTTTTAGAGGCCTGCAAAATCGCTGGGAAAACGCGTTGCGAAAAGTTATGATCATTAGAAGGTACGGTCACTTCAATTGGTTAACCGTTAAGTAGCAAATGGGAAATATTTTAAGAATTATAGCAATTAGAACGGCGATAGCCTATTTATTTAGACAACTATAGATCAAAGACTGCTCACATCTAAACTAGGCACTAAGGCTGCTTATCAGCAAAGTAACATTAAAGAATATTAAAAACGAGTTCAGATAGACGGTCACTTCAAGCATTCAGTTCTTCAAAATTTTACAGAATGGTTTAAATGCTATAGTTTTAAGTTAACTCAATTCACGGTAAAAAAATTCCAGTTAAACGAAATCTATAGATGTTAATCGCATTAATTTCTACAATAAATCAAACAACTTTCAATACACTTCTCATTAATAAAAACTGAAAATAAGCACTCCAGATTCAGAAGGAAACAAATTTATTAAAGAACATATTTGAAGAGAACGATTTTTACAGTTTTTCTAATGTTTACATCATCAAGTACATGGAAATGAGTAGGATATTTGAATAATTTCATTGGACAAATTTCACAGATTTCTAAACGTAATAACAAACTGACAATTTATATGCTGGTAAATATTCAAGTAAATTCAAAACAGTGGAATAATTAAGCACAGAAATTACGCAGATAGCTATTGCCGATCTTGTACATGTTTAAACAGAATAGATTCAACTTTAGGAAAATTCCATTTCAGGATCACTGCATATAACCATTTAGTTCACATGGCTCAAAATTTATATGAAAGAGTAAATATTCAGTTTGAATACAATATTTTTTTTTAAGATTCCGTTTAAGATTTAAAGTAGTTTTCTGTACGAAAAAGATGTCACTCTCGGACAACATAGTAAATCTAAAGATTAAATTTAGAGTATTTTTTACTTCTACCTTATGATTGGATGTAGGCCAGCTTTAAGAAGCTATGCACAAATTTATAGTACACATGTACAATAGACACTTATAGTAAACAGACGTAAAAAGCGAGACATTTACATGCAAATTTATTAGGATGAAGTAATAATTCACATTTTGCAGTTGTACGAGATAGAAATTTCAATTTCGTAGATCCAAAATCTGGTTTAATGGTGCATATTTCAGAAGCCCAGAATATGGCAGTTTCTGGATGAAAGACTTGCCATACTTTCCATTAGAAAACCACAATAGACTGCAAACTGACGGATTTTTAACAAAAGCCTTACTATTGAAGACTTAACAAGACTTGTTCAAAAATATTATGTAATTTAACAAGAAAAGTGAATCTTTCATATGAAGACTCGTTTACTATGAGTGAAAAAGAATTCAAAAATTTGCAATTTAGAATTCACCATTGCATAGAAATTTACATTGCGTCTTTAAATTAATCTAGTACTTTCAGTTACTTAAGATTATTGCACTAGATTTTACAAATTGATTAAATGTTATTTCTTCCTTTGCTGTGGTTTTCGTTGATAAAATGTGTAGCCAAAGGACATTAGAGTTGCATTATGCCAAAAAGCTCTTATTATACAGGCAAAGAAAAGGAAGCCTTTATTGTATCTCAATATATAGATTCCGATTACAATTACTTTAAAACCCAAGTTTTTTTAACACTCGAACAAGCAAAACACTAACTTCTACAAGTCTATAATATTACCATTCGAGAAAAGTTGCGATTCTATCATTTATAGCAAAGAAATGCTCATACACTTCATTTAACAATTGGAGAAATTTGATTTAAATTACGATTACAAAATGAAAATTTAGGATTTTTAAAGATTTAGAAACCTATTCCTTTAACTGCGAAAGACTGGATGATGTATTTTGCAAACTAAAACAATTCACTAGCTCCATATGTGATATGAAGCTACCTGACATTCCTACAACCAAGAACGATTTGTCGAATAATTTAGATACTGGCAAATGGCTGAAAAATTGAATTAATCTTGAAATTAACTTTACAATTTAGGACGACGATTTCTCTATATAAGGGGATCCTATATTTTACTTGACAACTTGCTACTTAGATTCCAAATTGGGATTCATTGACACAGAAAGAGTTTTCTGGCTAAACTGCATTTTAGAAGTTGGCATGATCTCAGATAGTTTGGGGGAAATTTGCTGTGGACAGTACTCGGAGGTAATGGGCACGTGATTACGGCAGAATGATCTGAAAAGCTCAAGATACAGAGAGCTAGTCGAAAAATTCTATTCCTATCTAGATGCAATAACAAAGTTATTCGATTCGAGTTTCATACGAGGACAATTTGAGGGAACAGATTTAGCGCACTTCATTACTAGAAACTACTCGTAATTTAAGGGTTTTATGGAATAAGCAACATTTAAGCTTTTGAAAGGCTAACGAAGTATTGACGATAAGTTTAATTTAAGTAATAGGAACTGTGGGTATAGGTCAATTGAATTTTTAAATACACCTACAAGACAAAGGGGCTTTTAGACTGAAAGTTTGAAATTAACGCTCAAAGCATTAAATGTTGCTAAACAACCGTTAAATTTCCGAAATCCAACTATTGCACAAGTTTAGTACACTTGTGAAATTCATTCGTTGAATATGCCTTATTAGGAAGCCGTCCTGAACGAATCCGAGCTACCTATTCATCGTTTGATTTCGAATTCCCAGGCATTTTCACTTCGATGCTGATCAGGCATCGAATTCAAAAATGCCTTAAGGAATTCGGAGAACCGCCAGTTGGCTGGCTAGCACAGCCACTGACTGTTCTTTCTAAGCTAAAGCTCAGAAATCGGTAAGTAAGTAATTAAAATCTTGAATCAATTTCACTAAATTTCGAAGTTAGTTCAACGTTATTTAATTAAAATTAAAAAAGTCAGATGAATTAATTGACATCCGAATTTTCTTGCAACTAAGAATTTTGAGAACCACTATTGCCAAATTTTATCGTCAATATGGGGTTGTTTCCATACAGTTCAATCCAATATATTTGAGTTGCATAGTTAGTTTTGCTTCGTGTGCCTGATATTGCAGAAACCCAAGTTTAATCACCACCCAACTACAATAAAAATGCAACACGGAACTAAGTTTGTTTAGCTGCAGAATAAAGAGTTCAAATAATTTCGTTTTGAGGGAATTTCAATAGGCTATTCGATATTACAAACCAAGGATTTGAATTTACTATTTTTAACCACATCTAAGCAAATCGTGTTCCTTAATAAAAATTAAAGCAAATCGATTAAAGTAACTAGTAGCTATCTTCCAGTAGTTTAATTGTATAGAAGTACGCTAAACCTGCCAGGTTAGAATATAGATTTAAGTTATTTATATAATACGAGACTGTTAGAACTGACGGAGGACCATTCTGGGACTTCAAAGAATGCAAGTTAATATTAGATTAAGTTGTGCTATATTACTATAAATATGTACATGGGATAAGTCCATTACAACCTGCATCTGAAATATGAACCAGACAAGACTGTTCTTTAAGCTAAAGTTCTTAAATAGGCAACTCGAAATAATTAAAATCTTGAAATTAACAAATCTAGAGATTACTACAAAGTTAATTAAAATTAAAGAAGTCGGATGAGTTATTGGCATCTGAGATTTTTGTAGCCGATAATTAAAAATTCCAAAACGTATATTGTCAAATATTTGCAGCTCAGAGGGGGTTGCAAGTTTTTAAATTAAATCCGAGTCGTTAAAATTGGAGTTTTGCATGTTGTGCGATATACTGAAGAGACCCAAATCCAACGTCTACTATTTCGGTTCCCATTTGAAGTCGAGATGCATACGGAACTAAATTTGTTTACGGAATCGTTTGTTGAAACGGGGGTGTATACAATAGTAATTTATTTTGATGAAATTTCAAAACGCCATTCTTCGTTAATCGGCAAGACAGGGATTTGAAATTGAAAGTCTAATCACATTCATGTTAAAATTACATTCATCAGTAGAAATTAACACAGTTCAATTAACGCAACTAATAGTTTTAGTATATTTTCTACCAATAATTTAGGAGTACACAAGTGCGTCACACCTACCAGTTAGGAATATAGCTACAAGTGGATTGTATAGTAAGTGGCAGGTACATTGAGAACCAGTGTAAGACTTAATTAGCGAAAGCTAATTACTGTAGAATTAAACCAAGCAACAAGATAAAAACCTCACTGGATAACTATATATAATATATATATATATTATAAGCTCCATCTCGCAAATATGACCTAGACAAGTTCCGTTATTGTAAATCTGCAACTGCTAGGAAAGAATATACTTACGTCGATTCCAAAATGTTAATTCTTATAACATTCAAGAACATAACGAGCTTTAAAATTAACGAGAGAAGGGAATTCCGTTTTGATTGCATTAAGATATTTCGAACTTCTTCCTAGATTTACTTTTTAACGTCAAATTGAGATATTGAAAATTTTATTCGTTACAATCTTACGAAATAATCTATTTTAACAATTATGCTCGAAACGTTTTGACCAGATGTTGGCCAGGCATCATGATCAAACCGTTTCATATTTTCTGAAAGAGGAAGGTGGTCCATAAGCTTTGCGGCAAGCTATGGGCCACTTCCAGCTAAGGAGAGGGCCATTAAGCTTAGGAAAATATATCGATACAATCACTGCTGCATCATATTGCAGCCATGTTACCAAGTTAAGATTTCATATTGATGGCGAAACTCGACTAATATTTGCATTAGATGTAGCGGACTTGTCTAGTTCAAATTTTTTAAATAGAAACTGGTTTGATTTTTCCCAGAAGATATGCGAGTTAGAATTTTAATTACTTTACAACATATGAGGTTTATTACATTAATTTACATGTTCTAAACATGCGTTTGGATAAGTGATTATACAAATTTATCGCGAGGTATTTGAAACGAGTCGTATTTCAAATTTCGCAGATTTAAGCGACGTTATCTTTTCCAGATGATTTGTTCCTTCTATTCAGATTAAGAAAGTTAAATGCATTTCTTTGTAAGATCTTAATACATTGGCTTTTTTACATGGGATATAATGCGGTTAAATTCATTATCACTATATGTACCGTTAATTGAAAACCAGCAACAATTGGGAAGTTAATCTAACGAGTTTTACTTCAGAAATAACACTAAATTGCACCGTTCTGCCCAATATAAAATTAACCTATAGTCTGCAGTATCTTCGGTTAACACTGAAATATTTTAGGGGGGGGTTTAGAGTTTCGAGAACGAATCTCCTCTATACATTCGGATTCTTGAGTATAATCGAGAATTACTTTGCTAGGGAAAACGAGAGGTAAATATTTGAGATTAATACTTCGGCTTGATTAATTTACGCAGCCAACTATTGTATTTAGAAATTCTGATTTACTACGTCGTGAAGGTTGCGATTAGAAACAAGCGCCGTCTGTACGAAACAATTTAATATGGTTTAAAAACATCGAGAAACGTGGAATACAATTCAGATTTAATCTTGGATTTTTGCATCCATTACGAGATTTTTTAACTTGATTAAATAATCGCTCATGTATTTCAGGAAAGAAAACCATACACCATCCAGCCTTGAAGTGTAAGCCATAAAGATTCGTATATAATTAGGATACTACAATTACAAGAAATATAAACTGCTTGCACATCTAGATTTAAAATATTTTGACTAAAAAAAATTTAACTTGTTTACAGACATACATGGATAAAAACTAAATTATCCTTTAAAACAGGATTGAAAGCTGTTGCAGACAATATTAAAGCTTTATAGATTATCAATTAAACATTACAAATAAATATTTAAAGTATTTAAAATAAGGGAACTTCAACATTGAATTTTCATTCCATCTTTTAAGTGATATCCAAGTTACATGGCCCGCTTATGGAAAACAATTTGGAATGTGGAAGTCGTTAAGTACAAAAAATTTTAAGTGAAAACATAATTTAATTTACATGTTGGAAACGTGAAATTTAATTGTATATATGTTAATTGAACATTCTAAATGAAACGGACATTTGTGCAAATTTAACTGAAATTGAAAGCGATAACATCAATTGGTGAAAGAATTTAGTGTATTCGATAGTGGAGCCTGTAGTATATTTGCTGAAAGGCACATGAGCTGTCAAAAAGATTTACTAAAATTTGAGATTCAGTTCAGAATTTTGGAAGATGAAGCATGTATAAAGAGGATTTTAATGTAGCTAAAGATTGTTAGCCATTATTATTCCTGCTAAAGATTAAATTTCGGTGAATTATTTTAAGTAATTACGACATCATTACTAGCGAAGAATTGATATAAATTGCCTCGCAACTAATTTTTCAATTAAATTTTCCGCATTTAAATACTAACGCCTAGAAGATATCCGATTTAGAATAGTTGTTCCTAAATATTTAATTTACAGGATGTATTGGTATTAATTATCGGAAAAGTTGGAATTTAAACTTTACCTCATACCGGAACCGAGTTTTTACAAATTGCTCAATTTTTTAAAGTTAAGGATTATGCCTTTAAAATTAGGGCACTTATAAATTATGTTTACATTTTAATATATCTAAATACAATTGTAATTTTAAAAGCTCCTTTCTCAATCGATATCTCCAGCTTTGATTCAAGACAAATTTCAGAAACATAAGCAATACTGTTCACACAACACGAACTATCTACACATTTATTGCGTAAACAAATGTTTAAACGCACTAAATATAGAAATTACTTGCCTAAATAGAACTCGTCGTTCTCTATCTACTATAAAGGAAAGTAGTTATCTTGCATTAATATGCAGCATTCGCAAATAATTAGAGTCTAACCTCAGCCTTAATTTCCTTATTTATTACCAATATCTCAAGTATGAATTACACTTAAATGGTTCAAACCCTTTCCCAGCCTCATTCATATAGATAAGTCTTCAGCCACTTGAAATCTTAAGCTATCGTTAAATTAAAAGGCCCTATGCATTCCCATTTTCAAATTACTATCAACCCAAATCGTTAACACGTTAAGTACCGGATCCCTGGGGACCGATACTTTCCGCTCAGACCGCCGGTCCCGAACAGCCTGGACGGAAAGTATACAGGGACCAGCATATTAACGTGTTGACCTCCATCCCAACCTACCCATTTTCCCAAGTCTTACTCGATAGCTTAAACCATCTGCAATGAACCAGTCAAGTGCAATTTATGCTTTTAATATTGGTAACTGTCGTTGCCTAAAATTTACCGCAGCGATTTTATACCTTTTAGTAGATATTTTAAGTCATTAGCTTTACTTTAAGAATCGCTATACTCTAACATTTTTTTATATTAATGCATTTTCACATTTCTTTTAAATAACCGAGCTGTATCGTAACTTTATATGCTTAAGACTTCAAGCCAAAAATCGTGTTGCTAATGTACGCGATTTTAAATTTAGCGTCTTGTCGATTCGAGACGTCGATACTAACATTTTCGCAACCGAACTTGTTTGATAAACTTTTTTTAATTGAAGTGCTACAAGAATACTTTATTTAGAAAATCAGAATTAATGCCGCTCTATAATCAAGTTAACTTACGAATTAACAGCAACTCGAAACACAATGTTGCGAATTCATTTCTAAAGAATTTAACCTTTCTAATTACAAATATGAAGTTTTTAATGGAAAGGCCGAAAAATTTTGGAGTTAATATTGCACTCATTCGAGATATTGATCCTATACTAAGAGGTGCTGGTCTTTTAATGTAAATTATTTGCAAAACGCATTTTATATGGAATATGACAACTTCGTGATATATCTATCAGTTACTACATTAAAGATCAAAATACGACGTACTATGTGTGCGAGTCACACAAAATTAAAATTAGATATATCCAGCGCGAGTCGTACAAATAATTCTGTATGATTTTACGATCGGGACTTGAGATATTATAGCAATTTGCGTGAGCACAGATGCTCAGATGGTTTACATTAAGGAAATCAATTGTACAGTTCGTAGGAGATCCGCATTGATAATTTTTAGCTTCCAATCCGGATTTGACAAGACTAGGGGAGACGGCAACATTAACATACTGAGTTAAGTCGGAATTCCCGATGAATTTGTCCGTTTCATTTGAAATAACTCAAAAGTGAATGTATTTTGAGTTTTAATAACGTTTAATTTTGAATTGAAAATATTGTTACTAGGTGCATTGAAGTTCCCTGTGTATTGGTATAAGACCATTTACTATTCGTTACATTTGATCTTGATTCGAAGTGTACAAGCTGGAGAAGTACTGACCATGGAAAATAGAATTGTGGCTCATCCATTGATTCATAGCTCAGTCATGTCAATTGAAGATACCGCTACATGGCTTCCAAAATCAAAGCATATGACGAGCTTCAATATTAGTTTTCACCATCCAGTTGACAAGATTTGAATACCCGAATATTGAAGAATTGCCAGGATGCACTATTTTCTCTAGGATAACTCCAGTCAGTATTGAGAACTTTCTCCATGCTAGATGAAGTTTGAGTCCTGCAAAGAAATACATTTGATGAATACAATGCAGTTAAGGTATGTTCAGCTTTCATGAAGAATTAAAAATCATTAACCATGAATGAAATATCTAGACAACCTGATAAAAGGTAAATATTGCAAATTGATTGCTCTACTATTTAAACTGATTATGCAGAAGTTATCCACAGTTTGAGATAATGGTATTGCATTTCTTGTAGAAAGAACCAGAATCATGCACTAAATTACCAAGTTTGGATTTTTAAATCTATTTAAGTGAAAAGGCCAATTTTAAGGCAAATGTTACGTTCCATTTAAATATCTCTGCGTCCTTTGCCTTACTCGATAGGGCGATATCAGAAGTAAATTGTGGTAGCCAATTTAAGGCTTAAAAAATTAGCAGTTCAAATGGTTAAACGATAAGATTAAGCCAAATGAATCGACTAGCAAATGCTAAGATTAAACTATCGTTAGAAAACAATTTTTTCAAGTTTACTGCTCTAAGTTAATTGCTTGGATCGGCAGGTGGATTGTGAATCATTATGCATATTCAGACGAACAGTTTTTATTAAATTTAAGTCAATGTCATACTTTCTTTAATAAGTAGAAAAGAGAAATTTAATCAGTTTCAGAAAACTTAATAAGTTGACAATGAACTGCTAGTGAAAGTACAGGGATAGAGCGTTAGAATCGTATGTGCTTTGTAAGCCGGGTATCCAGAAATTTTTACTAATAAAAAGATCATGAATGGTTTCAACGTTTTGAGCGCTCAAGAAATTCTTTGGAAATATGCTAGACATCTTTCGTATTTAAATGCCTAATTTTTCTAATCGAGAAATTAAACCCCTCTCTAAATAACCAAATAAAAGTCATGGTTTCTCACCTTGGAATTTCAAGTTGCTTCATCTCTTGGGACGTTGCAGGAGATACGACGTTTCTAGTTCGTATTCATAATTGGGTCGTACAGAAAATATAGAATTAGATTCAGAAAGCACTTGGTAGAAGCCCATTTCAAACCCACACAGAGATGCAACTTCAAGATTTTATCGAGAGTTTCTGTAAGAAAAGCAAATCATGCGTAAGAAACTACTCACATATTAACTTTCACACTGACATATTTCAATTTAATTCCAAATGTAGCTATAGCGAATGGTTGAATGCCAGCAAACGAAATTGTGGAGGTTAAAAATATGAAAGGATAATTTTAGGAAGACAAGTTATTTCTAATGCTTCGAAGTTACGCAATAGAAAATATTTATATTGTAGCAACTGAAAATGCCAATACATCGAATATACAAATTCAGCTTTTATCAATACTTCAGAAAGTCCCAATATACACGTTTGATATGTTACAATTGCTGTTAGCTTCGTTGTCACTCGTTTTGCACCCACCTTTCATTACTGATGCTCACAGCTTCATTAGAAATACATCTCCGAAGATGGTTTTAAAGAACACATCTACAACACAAAAATGTCTTGAATTCGAATCCTATAGACATTTGTAAAAATATTGCAATTTAATAGTTGGCTTTTATAGATTTACCGAAATTTCGAATGAAAATCAAATACTTTTGACTGATACAGCGATTAGTTTCGATAATGCTTTTAAAGGCAGTATCCTGGTGCAAAATTCTTTCTACTAGAGTTTTGATGCGCGAATCCAGATTTAAACTAGATCATTTCTATACAGGGTCATCTAGTACAGTAAAATGTTTGAGCTATTAATGCTACGCAATCAATGGCGGATTTGAGATAAGGTATATTTAGTAGTTTAAAGCCAAAACCAATTCGGTTATAAAAATTTCGCAGCTATGCACAAATAACGAGTCTATAGAGAAATTAACAATGTTTCCTAGAAAACATTTGCGTATTCTCGCTATAATAAGATATGATCCATTACAATATTAATAAGTACACAGTGTCCGCTTAAGTAAAAGTGTGCACAAATGTAGATATTGTGCCAGCAACAAGTTTTGATAACATTAATGTTCATATACATTCACCTAAAATGTCATTGTCACGCTGTCGAAATATGACTAAATTAATCAGTTCATTTAAAGAAGGTTCTTATGTGACCCATCCATCTAGACCTTTGATATTTCAAATTCCTCGCTGTAAAAAAGCCAGATGATTCTATTATCGGGTTTGTTACCAAGTGCCGTCTTAATAACCGATGTTTAATTTATTAAAGATACATCATTTTGTTTTTAACAATCATTTACACGCTTCACTGGTTTTCAGTGAAGGCAACAAAATCTTGTCATGTTCAACGGATAGTTTTATTAGATTTTACAATAATCGATTTGCTTCTGTTTTTACGAAACAAAAATAAGTTTCATACCCTCAGATTAAATGTGATAAGAACACTACAGTTCAGTTAAAAAAGACGTCAGATTCTTTATCAATTCTGATATTATAACAACGATATTTATAACAAATATTTCAACTAAAGAACCATCGCTGCATAGGTAGATGTTCATAGTACATATATAAGAAGTAACAAAGGCAAGATACCGATTTTAATAAAAACTTCAAAAATGGCTTACCAATAAAGAAGTTGCGATAACACAAACATGTACACAAGAGGCAACCTTGCACAAGCCCCTGCATATAGGTTAAGTAAATAATCTTAAAATTGCAAAACCAGCCGAAGATTAGTCGTTTTAAAATATCTTGAATATCTCCAAACCAATCAAATTTGTCCTAATCGATATTTTTTTCTATCTGACCATTTAGAGCCATTTGTATAAAACTAATTCTTCTATAGTCGTTTCGACACTTCAGTGGCACAGTGGGTGAGGCCATGTTTTGTTCACAGAATGTCACTCATTCGAGACACCATTTCATAAATGATATCCGTTTTGGAAATTTGATGGTATAGTGGATGAGGCCATATTTTGATCACATAAGCTTACCGATTCGAAATATAATTTCATAAATGATGCTCATTTCGACACTTCAATGACATAGTGGATGAAGCCATGTTTTGATCATAGAAGTTTACTGATTCGAGATACCAATTCATAAATGATACTCGTTTCGACACTTCAGTGGCATGGTGCATGAAGCCGTATTCTGATCACAGAAGTTCATTGATTCGAGATACCATTTCATAAATTATTTGTACTGTGTGCCTGAATGGAGCATTTTAATCTTTTCTTTGATACGACTTGCTCAAATGCTTGCCATTGTTCGAAATGTTCACGGCTCGTCCTAAATTATCGTTCCTAAAATTATGTCCTCATCCTAATAACTCCTCATTCCGCTCATCTTAAAAAATGCAGTTTGAATACTAGATTACATGAATATAATTTTTAAAAACTATATATGGAACATATTAAGGCACATTATCCAATATTAATGATGTAAGCTGAGGTGACCTGGTGGTAAATTGTCGGCTTCGAAGCCAGAGGGTTTCAGGTTCGAGACTCGATTCCACCGAAGAACTGCTGTGCAAGATGGCCTAGTAAAAGCCAAACCCGGCGGGGCCAAACGTTCCCTCGTTGGTGTGGTGCGGCGTGGAAGGTCGGTGAGGGGGTGCCAGCTCAGGCATCACCCTCGTCATCCTATCGCGATTCAAAATTACGATGTCCATCCCAAAATTATCATAGTGTTCCTTTAAAAATGGGGCGTTAATATAACTACACTAAACTAACTAATTTTAATAATTGAACGAACGAAACCCAAATATTCTTCAAGCAACTTTAAAATGGAGTGTAAATTAAATAGCTCATTCTAACTGATTTCTGGTAGTTTATAAAGGGCTAACATCATTTAAAATGTTTTTAGATTAACTATTATAAAAATCCTTCATAAAGTTCGAAATTTTACTCATTATTCTTACTTTATTACCCTTTCTTACTCAATTTTTTTATGCATGTATATTAAAGTATTGGTTCGATTTTATCGTGCGTAAACAAAACAGAGATCAAAATGCTCAACTTTATAATACTTTTTGCATTAAAATATTAACGAAATATTAAATATTGAAAGAATCGACAGATAAATTAAAATTGAAATATGTTGCAAACAGCAACATATTTCGGAGCTTTTAAAATCTACCGAAGGACTTCACTGCAATCATTCTGAGTTGATACAAGGAATAAATTATTTAAATTTTCTTTTCCATTAATATTTCTCATTATTAAATGTCATGGAATTCAAAATATTTAGAAATGATTGCTTGCAGAAGATAGAAACGTGATTAATTGGATTATTAGAGTGTATGGCTATTTTTTTCAATTATAGTTTATAGTTTCTCCATCTGATTTGTTCTATTCTCTCACTAGAATTAATTTTTTTTGTGATTTTTTTCATTAAAACTTTTAGAATTATGAAGATTTTAAATGTAAATTTCCTAATATAGAAATGATTTTATAAATTTTAAGAAATATTTTAAAGATGGATAAGGATTTAACTGTGTAACCCGGATGTTCCAAAATTCATGGATTCGATTCTTAAGGAACTCTGAATCAACAGCTTCTAAATGTATGATTATACATTATTTCTGTCTCTAATAATAAATATGAATGCACGCGCGGGCACGGGCGTGTGTGTATGTCGACTGTCTAAAATCCAGACTGTTTGATCCAACCCTCCTTAAAGCATATATACTTTGGGAGCTGAAAATGTGCTCCTGTTTAAAAGTTTTAATTTGAGTTTTCATAAATAAAAAAAAATCCATTGTAATCTGTTAAAAAAAGTCCGTGGAAGTATCGATAGATTTCTCCGTAATCTTCCAATATTCCTTCGTAATATATCAATAAAAATATTGACATATAATATAAGATTTAAAGGCATAACGTGATATATTAAGACAAGAAAGGTTAGGCTTTTGTCACCATCCTGGTTTTCATTTAATAAGTGTGATGGCATTCAAAATGACTAAAGATGATCTATTATGCCTATGTTTAGTCGTCTGATTTCTTTTATTGTCTTAATAAAAACCAATTTTGGGCTTTTTTGATTCAAAAGTTTAGAATAATGGATATTAAAACATAAATGCAATTATATATGTTAAAAGTGAATGTATGTGTTTTAGCTCTTTACAAACCAAACCGTTTTACCCAGATCTTCTAAATTTGACATATTTATCCTTTGAAGATCAGAGATATTAGCCCGTAAAATGTTTTCTAAATATGAATAACAATTTTAGATTATAATAATAATCGAATAATTCGAAAATAATGATGCTTTAATTTGAAAATATTGTTGCACAAAATTGATTCTCATATCATTTTAAAATTAATTTTTTTTAAAAGTATTATCATATTAATTGCGTTGAAACTTTTTTCTGAGATTTGAAAGTTTGTAAAAATAATTTTTATTGTTGTAACTAAATTCAAACCATTTTCATATTTCCTTGAAATATTTGATTAATTGTTTTCATATTTCAAAGTTCAGAAAGACTCTATTTTCTACACAGATTACACGAAGATAAAAATTGTAAAATTACAATGTTGCGAAAGGCACGAAGCGTTTAGATGATTTAGATGATGACATGGCAGTTGATTTTGATTGGTCAAAATATGCCGTAAGATTTGACTTCATTACAATGATTCATATGTAAGATAAAAATAAATGATGTAAGGCTACATATATAAAACAATTTTATTATCTGGAATTTTATATCTATCTATTTTTTTTTCAGGGAACACTGAATATGAATTATTTGTAAGAATTGTAACTCCAACCAAAATCAATAATCCTTGCGAATTATTTTGTTATCAAATGTATAGTTTTGTAATTTTTTCAGTTTAAAAGGTATTACAATGTATGAAAGAATTTCTATATTTTGTTATATTTTAACAATATATAAAGTATTCCGTTTCCAATTCCAATTGTCATTCCAATTATCAAATAATTGATGTTTTATACATGACAATGCTACGAAACTATTAGTCAGATTCCCTTTTTTCAAGCATACATCACACTTTTGTATTTAGCATTTGCATCAAATAAAGATATTGTTGCATGTGAAAGGTACATGGAGATGGAAATCCAGTTCACATTATGTATTATATTTATTATCACGGAATATTTGCCATATTAAGATTCATTACAAATTGGAAGTATAAAATAATGTTGTGTTTTTTTTATAAAAAATATCTAGATTTAGATATGGCTTGGAAATTAATTATATTTAATTAGTGTAATTATAATTAGTGCCGTAATTAGCTATAATTTATTATATTTAGTTAGTGTAGTAATTGATTCCACTTTCTAAACTACATAAAAACTTTTCTTGAGATATATAATAATTCTGTATTATATCAAGTAAAAAGGTGAACTTTTGCGATGTAAATATGTACATTTTTTTAATCTAAGAAATTAAATTTCCTTCTTTATTATTCCTTTCTGTTTATTATTTTAAGTATCGATATATTTGTGAGAAAATATTTGAATAAAATGATGCTTAATCGAAAAAGAAATTGAAGAAAGTTATTAAAATATTTTGTGCTATTTCCAGCGATAAAAGATAGAAAAATAAATTCAGTCATACCGTTGATTGATAACATCTCATGTATTTCAAAACTGCATAGAATTACAGACCAATCCAAGAATTATTATTTTAAATATTGAGTTTTAACGCGATAAATAGCGATTACATAGCTTTAAGTTTTTTATTCAAGCGCAGCAAATACTTTCAAATATTTTTGAATAATATTCAAGGCTATTTGAGACTCAGCACCCACGCTGACAAGTATATTGTGTAATTAGAAGACATGGCAATGGACTGTCTATGTTTTTATTAATTACATCGACCCACTCACTTAAAGGTTTAAAGATATAATGATGACTGAAGCCTTTGCCCTTTACTTTTATTTGGAATCAAAATATTAATACTTCATTTAAAATTCATAGAATAATGTTTTTGTAGCAAATATCAAAGTTTAAATCGTATATTAAAGAAATTTCAATGGAAATCTACACACTCATACTTAGCACTCAGACACACTTCATACAGTTTACGTTCAACACTTTTTGTCTATCTTTGATTTGGAACTTCAAAAAAGTTTTCTCTGTTTTTAACATCTATAATAATAATAATTATATTTATCTGTTTATATTGCTTAGGCAAACTGCTACCTGATCTAGAACTACCAAATTCGCCTGAAATATTACTTGGAGAATAAAAAGTTGAAATCCGGTGAAATAGTTCTGGAATTTAAATGGGATGAGAATTATGAGTCTATTTGAGTGAACTGTTGTTTATAGATCTTGAATGATTCAGAAAGGAGTTTGGCGTTTTAAATTTAAAAAAGTAAAATCTATTCTTAAAAAAGTTAGCATATTTTATTATTGTATGATAATTTTAGTTAAAAATCCAAGAGAAAAGATGCGGCAATAGATTTTTCAACTTTATAAGAACCGGAGAAAGTTTTTTTATCTTATAAAATATTTTAATAGGGATCAGCTTTTGGAAATGTAGAAAACGTTATATCGGGCTCGAAATCGTATGAAAATGAATTTTGTACATATTGTATAACATTTTAATGATTCTTTATTTATTGCCTTATTTCTCATTTAGTAATGCAAAAAATACAAGAAATACAATAATTTTAAAGAAAAGTTAGTGCAAAGCAAGCAAGATTAACGAGATTTCATTAGACATATACCAACTTTTAACACTCGAACATACTCGAAACTCAGCATATGTGCTTTATCTTTTGTTTGGACCCATAAAAAAGAAATAGGTACGTAAAGGGTTTTATTTCTTTTATGCCATTAATTAAGCTGAATACCTTGTCTTTACTTTGTGCAGACCACACTATTTGACCTAAAAGCATCAAAGTCACCACATATACCATTGGGAGGAAGGAAATATGAAATCTGGTGGGATGTTTTTGAAATTTAAATCAGAGTTTCAAATAATTAAAAATAATCTGAAAGTTTGGTCATTTTTCGAGTTATTTTCAGAAAACATTCTTGAAAAAGTAAGTTTCAACACCATTTTAAAATTAATTTCATACTTTGGATTTAATCATCATTAAGACATTTAAATTATTACCATTTATAAATATAATACAGGTGAATACGTGCGTTTGTGTGTGTTGGTGCTATACAGGCCACATCGTTTGACCCAAAATAACCAAATTTGGCATATCTGGATGATCAGAAATGTGCACCTCAGAACAAGCTTTTGAAATTTTAATTAATTAAAAATTAAGCGTTATTTTGGCGTTTTATCGCTATAATATCCGAATATATAATCGTACAAAAATAAATTTTATGCTTCTTCAAAATTAAAAAAAAATAACGATATCAATTTAATAAAAATGCAAATTTTTTCTGAATTTTGGCAATTTTTTTTTGTTTAGTTTCCAACAATAAATTGCATTTTTTTATTCTAAAATTCAAACGGCTTTCATTATTTCCTCAACTATCTGATAATGTAATTTTTTTTCCAATTTTTTAAAGGTAAGAAAAAATGATTCTGTTTAATATCTGTGCAATTTACGGGAAGTATAAAAAATTGGAGTTATAATATTGCAAAATTAGAGATGAATCGGATATTTTTTACAAGCCATGATGTCATAAGACTGATCTCCATTAGGAATGTTCATTCACAGAATAAACAGAAAAATGAATATGTTGGCTCTGTACAGGCCAGATCGTTTGACAGACGTCAAATTTGGCACATATATACATTGGAAATCGGAAATGAGGAGGGACTTTTTTTGAAATTTTAATATATTAAAAATAAGCTGAATTTTGATGTTTTTCCGCAATAATTTTCGATACTATTATCGCATAAAAATAAATTTTATATTATTTCAAAATTTAGAAACTTATCTTTTTAATAATATATAGTTAATAATTATGGCTAAAACTGGCAGAGTTGTGAAAATTTGAGTATAATATTATAAAATTGCACAATTCTAGATCACCGACCTCCTGAAAGAAAATACGCCAATCAGCGTCCAGAAATTCTTTAAGGCCGATTGGCCTAAGATTATGGAAACGTTGATAGTTTTTAAATTGTTTTATTCAAAATTTCATAATTCGGCCAGATTTTATGGAAATGTTTTTTTTCTTTTGTTATTTAAAAGTAGAATATCAAGAATATTTCGTAAAATAGGATTCCTTAGTGTAAATGAACTGTATAAAATTTAAACTTCATAATTTTTGAAATATATTTATTGAAATAAACAAAATCAAACTCCATTACTTAAGTCATTTAAATCCTTCTGAAAGTAAAATTAAAAATTTTCCATGATGAATGAAAGAAATTTTTATGAGTAACGCTATGAAATATTGTATAAATTATGAAAACATTTCTGTCGTGCACATAATACTTCATTGCTGAAGGATTTTGTTTCTTATACTTATATTTTAAAAAAATAGTGCTTTTGATTTCAGCATTAACAATTTTTTTTTTATAAATTAAAGTCTAATCTCTTCGTTTTTAACTTAAAGTTCAAGTTTTGTGAAAGCTGATAGAAAATTAGAGTGATACATTATACAAAGAAGAGAAAAGTGTAAGACTGCTATAGTGGTGTGAATTACATGACTATCAAAATTTGGAACTTAAAAATATTTTACTGAAGAAGTTATTAAGAGACCAAGTTACATACAATATTTAATTCATAATTAGAGTGAACATTAATTTTGGCGAACCAGCTGGTCGCCAAAAGTTACTAATTGTTCCATAAAATACTTAATTACGTGATAGTATTCCATTATTGAAATCTAAATAAGAAATCATTCTATCCATTATTTGCGCCGTAAAGTGAAAAAAAAAGGGAAAATGAAGCCCATAACCTGATCAATAGCGTTCAGTTCCAGACCTTTAAAAGGTTTTAATATATCAAGAAATAGCATCTATTCGGAATATACATTTACAGAATAAAGAAAAGAGTCATAAATCTATTAAGATAAGAATATTAATTATCCATTTCATTTCAAGCTTTAAAAATACTTTTTAAGAGAATAAGGAATACTAATTTATGTTTAAGAGCATTATTAAATATTTTTTGATATTAAAAGCAAACAATATACCATACGAACGTGTTGGTCAATAAAGGTGACTAAATATAAAGAAAGAAACATATTTTAATCGCTCTTTAGTTTCCCAGGATAATGAAAGAAATTAGAAGAATTTTTGGCCTACTGCTCAGTAGTCTATTTATATATTCGGAAGAAGTAAACATTAATGTCAATAAATGTTTTATTATTTCTTTAAAAGTTTGACGGAGAATTCAGATCACTGAATATATATTCCAGGAATAAAATGCGTATGGTAACTTTTTTTTGTTGTTGAACCGTCTTAAATGTATGATCTTAAGACTAAAATATCGATCATAATACAGGGCTGTGGTAGCCTGGTGGTAAGGTCTCGGCTTGTGAGCTGTAGGGTTTCAGGTTCGAGACCCCATTCCACCGAAGAACCGCCGTGTAAGGGGGTCTGTTGCACGATAAATCCGTTGGGGGCCAAACGTTCTCCCGTTGGTGTGGTGTGAAAAGGGGTGCCAGCTTAGGTGTCGTCCTCGTCATCTGACCGCGGTTCAAAATGCCGAGTTCCGTCCCAAAATAGTCCGAGTGTTGCTTTAAACGGGACGTTAATATAACTAAACTAAACTAAATCAATCATAATACATATTATTCATAGTTAATTTAAAATAAGAACAACGAATCAAAAGAAGACAATTGCATATAGCATGGATTTTTCAATTAAATAAAATTCTAATTAGCATTTTTTTTAAAAACAATTACTACAAAATGCACATTTTAATCATCCATAGTATGTATGTGTCATGTTTGGTAACATGATTCATAACATACAGGAATAATTGGTTCGAAACACCTCAAAATCGAACCTACGAATTTCAACACGCTAATTTTAGTCAGGAATATTCATTTTCTGGAAAGTCTTTTCTTAAACGTTATAAAACTCTTTCAACATTGGGAACTTTACGTTTAACTATGAATAATTCTAAAACTTTGCATCAAAAATTTGGTTTCAATAAAAGTAATTAGATGACCAAATTATAGACAAAATAGACAACAACTTATAATTACTTCAAATGTTCTCACACTTACTATTGAAAAATGAAAGAGATGAATCGAAAGGTTAAATACTTTATGTCATTATATCAGCCATATATTAAATGTCATTATATGACGAACAGTGAAGTCCATCAATATTTTTAAGGATTTTAGATTTGAAAGTTTATTTTGTTTCTTTGACATTTAATTAATACAACTTTCAAAATGTGATTAACATTTAACAAACTGAAATACTTTGATACAACAATACAAACTTTGATAAACACCAAAATGAATTATTAGATATGCACCCTGTTCAAAGATGCTTGTAGCATCTTGGGGTTTTATTCCATTTAGTAAGATTGTTGCTCCATTATGAATTTTACTAGGCTCTATATTTAATTTAAAAAATATATTCATGCAATCCAGTATCCGAAATGGTACTTGATCAATAAATAATGTAATACTAGTTTCGACAGTTTAAATCATAGCAATAAATTAAACTCGCCACCTCGAAGCGAGTACATTTGATCAAACATGACGCGATTAAAATATTCCATTCTTGCATTCAATACAGATCGTCAATGAAATGGTATCTTGAATCAGCGAACTTCTGTGCTCAAAGCATACCCTCATCCACCATGCCATGAAGGTGTAGAAAAGAGTATAGAGGAATTAGTTTTATGTAAATGACTCCAAATGGTCAGATAGAAAAAAAATATCGATTAAGGCCGTTTTCATTGGTTTGGAGGCATTCAAGATGTTTTAAAACCGGCTAATCTTCACCGGTGGTTTAAACGTATTTGATATAATTGTCGGAAGAGTGTTTTTTTATTTTCTGTCAAGCTATCTCAAATGCGTTGTTCAGTATAATGTACTTGGTTGTATAATCAAGAATTATTTATTGGTAAGTGAACTTTAAAGTTTTTACTAGAATAACTTTTTAATTTTCAGATTATTTGTTTAGATATATGAAAGATTAACGTTTATTTCAGTAAATTATGGTTTCCTGTCCGATTATTTCCCATTCAACTAATATATTGAGATTTGAGTTCGTAAATAATCCGATACCGCTTTTATCTGAGCAGTGATATCTTCATATTTAATATGAATATGGAAGTAAATAGACTCGGTTTCAGAGAAAATTATAAGCATTACATACTAGAATCGACAGTAGGTTATATTAAGTGCAGCATTTAAGGAAGCGTATAAAAGGCCTTACTAAACATAATGCAACTTGTTTAGTAAATTAGCAAAGCTTAAATTCTAAAGCTTAAATTCTAATTCTAACTTGAAAGATGTTGTATAATTTTGTGAAGTGGCCTATTTGGCAATTTCAGTACTCAAGAGTTCATTCAATTCTCTTATAAGATTAAATCGGTTATCATATTTTGAATTCAATATCATGCCGATTTATTAAGTCAATCTTCAGTAACTTCTTGAAACGTAATATTCGTCTGCGCAGGTTATTAAGCATACAATCCGTGATTATAAGCTGTATAATATATAAATTTAATGAATGGGTGTGAGAGACTCGTCAAGCATATCTCGAAGTTTTGTTTTAAAATTTTTCAAAATCCTATTTCATAAATTTACAAGTCTCCTTTATCAGAATTTGTTCCGATTATAAACTGATAATTTCCTGTCTATTTATACTTAAATAAACAACTTAGCTAAATTATCTGAACCATTTTACTTTCTCCTGAAGTTGTGAATTACAAAGCGAATTGTAAATCCCAGTACTTAATAATTCTTGCAACGGATTGCTGTAGTCTACGCGTGTTACCTATTTCCTGGAATTCCTGTATTCAAACTCAGAATAAATTACCTGATGTTATTCTAACTGTGAGCTGACTTTTTAGGCAGAAGTAATCAAATATTTAAAAAATCTAAAAGAGCAAAGTGCTACATGTGTTGCAGATATACTTGTAACGCATGCTGTGATGAACTCCAGAGATGTACTTTTATTGGAGTTTTAGGCATCAGAGGGGGAATATCAAGTGCTAAACGACTTAGTGACACTACTACTAACTGATATTAACAAATCTCAATGCTTATATTGGAAGTTCTGAAGTATCTTTAAGCAGACGTGAATTTCTATAATCGGTGTGTTTATACTTTCTGCATTGGAAACTCAATAAATTAGGTTCATTCTAATGCTTTGAGAAATTAATTCAATGATACGGATTTCCCAAAACGTTAATATCACTTTATAGTCAAAACCTTTCGTGTCATCACTTTTGTTCTGCAATCAAAATGCACAATTACAGTGTAGAAGTTAATTCCGATTAGGTTTCTTAAGCGCATTTTGCTTTTCTTACAGAAACCCTCATTGAAAAATCTGCAAGCTGTATGTCTATACGACATTAAAATGGGTTCATACCTAGCGTGTTCTGCATCAAAAGCGAGTTTTCAGTGTATCCCAATTATGGAGACAAACTGGAAACTTCAAATCCCCAGTGATGTCCAAATAGATGAAGCAACTTGAATTTCCAAGGTGAGAAACCAAGATGTTTTATTTGGATACTTTAAGAGGAATTTAATTTTTAAATTGGAGGAATCGGATTTAAATCTGAAAGATGTCTAGATATTTGCGATGAATTTCTCTTGAGCGCTAGAAATATCGCACCCATTAATCTTGTATTCGCAAACACTTATGAATATTCACTTACTAAGAGCATCCATCATTAATGGCCCAGAAATTTTACGAGAAGTTCATTGTCAATTCGCTAGGTTTTCTGAAACCGATGAAATCGTCTTCTACATTCTAAAGATAGTGTTATATTGACTAAAATAAATTTGGTCATCTGAGCAGTTGTAATGATCTCGTATCCAGTTCCCGATTCAAGCAATTCGCTTGGAGCAGTAAAACGAGAAAATCGATGTAACCTCGTAACATTTTATGTATTTTGAGCTTTTTTAGTTGTTGTAATTGGTTTACTTTCATATCCTAGCGTGAAATACCCTAGCGATCCATTTAAAGCAGTTAAATGAAGTTATCTTTAGTATAATACTGAAACTGTAAACAGTGATGCAAGAGAATTTTGTCACCTTACACCAAGCGTAACTTTTAATCTAATGAAATGTTCCTAAATATTCTATGAATAGAAACCAAATAGTTGTAAAATACGCGATTTCTTGATGAGAAAGGCATTTTACGAACTTTGATTTATAAAATAGCCAAGTACAAATTTTATTACATGCATCTCGGTTGCTTCGTACTATTCCTAGAGAAAAACGCGCTTTTTACATTTGTTTGAAATGATTGACATAATTTTATTTGTAGTAGTGTCCTATCAAACATTTAATCTCAAACGTTTCTCTTTATAGGTTGTTTATCCTTCTGGTTTAAATTGTGAAGAATATGGAAAAATTAAACTTCAAAGAGAATGGAAACTTCATCCTTGAAGCTTTGAAATGTTTACTCTGCGAATGGGAGCGCAGAACATTAATGGTAAGTTTTGAAAAATTCCGTGCTACAACCAAGCTTTACAAATACTCTTATTATGATTTGAGATGTTAAAATTCCTCTGGAAAGACTAGACCACTAAATTTGGGTGATAAACATGGTGCGGTGTGAATATAGGGGTTAGTTGGTCTCTTAAATAAACGAACACTAATCTGTCGACTCGCACTTTTAACGAAACTGCAGAAACGTAGTTGAAGTGCTTAATGTATTCGGCTTGAATGTGCCAGCAGTAAGTGACGTATTAGTAAAGGTTTACGTTTAAAGAATGCATAGTTTTTCTATAAAAACTTTCACGCTACTGATAATTCGTCACTTCGGGAATGTCTTGCTGATTTTGTGTTCTATTTAGCTTAATGAAATATCATGTTACAAAATGCACCTGAAATTGAATTTTCAGATGTCCATTAGTGTGTTAATTATTGGCTTAAATCCGAGTGAAGGTAATAAAGCGGAAGTAATCAACTGAATTCTAGGCAATTTACAACCGATATCGGATCATGTATATGGAGTATCGGATATCTCGTTTTATATAGAGAAACGAATTCTGCGAGGACTCTGTAAATAAATGCAGTGGACCTTTTACAAAGTAATGCAGCAGAATTCGGTTATTTTCAGAAACTAGAAATTCAAAATACGAAGCTCTTCCTTTCGTAAATTGGCGAATTTCAGCTTGTATTGTAAACTTGATATTAGTTCAGTTTTTACAAAACCATGTGGATTACCTGTTAATAAATTATGGTCGCTTTTGACGATCTACTCTCGCGCTAGAAATATTAGTTTGATTTTAATTAAATCTCTTGAATATAGTATTAGTTCCCCTAATAAAAGATCTAATCGTGTATTCCGGTACATCAAAGCCGCACTATTCTAATGGCATTATACCAGTTCTATGCACTGTGTATATTGGTCACCTTAATAGTAATATCATAAATTAATCACGAGACATAACACTCCAGATCTGCTTCGCAACATCCGAGGAAGTATAGCCTCCTTTTTATTTAAAATAGGTATTGAGCAAAATCTTTCTTCCTTGGCTTTCAATACTGAAAGAATTGTTATGAAATATTTGAGGGGGGGAAGCGTTTTGAATTTCATAAACTTTTTAAAATTCTTTAAAATCTAAAACTTAGGCTTTCTATAATTTACTGAAAGCTGTGGCATGTACAATCTCGACTAATGTTTTAAGTAAAACATTAGTCGAGAATCGCTCCGAAATAAACATTCCCGTCATTGAAAACATTCATTCTATTTTTGGAAGCTCAAGATAGCAAGCACCCTTTCTGTAACGTACAGAAGCATGGACAACCTTTTTATTGGTATAAAGATGGTTCATGAATGTGTTAAAATGTTTCAAAAATGTAGTGTTAACGAATAGTTTAATGAAATGTAAAAAGCTTTCCAAATGACCCAGACAAAATCTCGGCATTTTTTCAAATGCAACTAGAATAGTTACGCTTTCTCATTCAACCCTATTACGAGCATATGTGGTTGTTTATCAATTAAATACTAAATTTAAAATATTGATTTATTGCGTAAAGAAAATGCAATGCTAAGAACTGAATAAATTTTCATATTGAGAACTTCTTACTCTACTTCGTTTTAAAATAAATTTGAAAAGCGTTTTTCTGATGAATGGCATCGAATATTTAGCCATTCTAATAAGCATACAGATACTTCCTTTAGTTTGTCATTGCGTAGACACTAAAATAAATTATAAGCAGGGTATAACATCCTAAAGTAACTTCTAAGTAAGCTTTCGTAATTTTCACTAAAACATTGAGAAATATCAGAAATTAGACCGAATTTAACCCCTTGAACAGTAAATGTTTAAACTTTCAACTAGTTGTCACAATTTACTTTTGACTTCGCACTATCTTGGGAAGGACAAATGGCACTGGGATATTAAATGAAATGTTGTCGCTTGCTTTCACTGAAATATGGATTTAAAAAATACACGATAATTTGGTGCAAGAGTCTGGGTCTATCTACAAGGAAATAAAATGCTAGTTTCTCAAACAAGACTAAATTTTTGGATAATCAACTCGAATGTTAAAATAATCCATTCGCAAATTTTAACTTGTATCAAGCTCTCTAGATATTCTACGCATGTTTTTTACTCGGACAATGTTTAATAAAAGCTCACTATGTCTTAATTTTATTGCATTCATAAAATGCATTTTTTCCAGGACTTCCTATACACTCCATTTGGCATGGAGAAAGTTCTCGGCACTGATCAGTTTGCCTTGAAGTGCTCCTCGAGGAAGACGTATATCCTGGCTATTATTCAGATCTCGCCAACTGGATTGGGAAATTAAATATTGAAGCATCGTCATATGATCGGGTGATTTTGGTTGGAAGTCATGCAACAGTATGTTGCTTCAAATAACACGACGGATGAACTGGGAATCAATGGATGAGCTTCATAAATTGGTCTTGAATGGTCAGTTCTTCTCAAGCTTGTACATTTGTAATCAAAATTAAATGTTAACGGATAGTAAATGGTCCTATACCAATACACAGGGAACTTCAATGCACCTAGTCGCAATGTTTTTAACTCCTCTTAAAATTAAACATTACAATTAAAATTTGCAACACTCGTTTAATTTCAAGTTATTTCATATGAAACGGACAAATTAATCGCGAATTCTGACTCTTTAATGTAGTTCGAAGTTAATGATGGCTTCTATCCTATCCGCTTCTCGATTTCGAGTCGAATCAGCATTAGAAGCTAAATATTATCAATGCGGATATCTTAACTGTATATTAAACTCATTAGAGGCAAATACTATGGGTAACTATTTGCTTTAGTCCTTTAACTATAATATCCAAAATTCCGACCATAAAATAGTTAGATGCACCCAGTGAGAGCCATAAAAGATTTTTTTAACTCGTATGACTCGTAGGTATTGCACGCTGTATTGAGATGCTCAAGCTGGAAATTTCGGATCGGTTTTTATCGTGTTACAAAGCTGTCTTGCAAATAATTGATACTATGAATAGGGCCTTCATTTAGTACAGGATCAACATCTCGAATGAGTACAATACGAGTTGCATCTGAAATGCGTTTTCAACAAAATTTCGTAACCGTGATCAGGAAGACCACTTAAATCGGTTTTAACGAATTTTATAACTTTGACAATCGTTATAACTTTGACTATTGAAATCCCGCTTTTAATTCTTGAAATAACATAATCATTTAGTGGACTTATTGATTCTGATCTCTAAAAATAGATTATTTTCCTTAAACCATTCAATAACAATGCTTTTAAAACAAGCCACCTATACTAAAACTTCGCAAGCAGTCTCAAATTGGCAAGCTATTAAATTGAAAGTTTTCGTGCTTTAGTAACATGTTTTTGGCATGAGGACTTAAGGTTTCGCAATTATTTTACAGCTCGGTCACTTAACAGAAATCAGAATGCATTCATAAAACATTTCAAAATGAGCTTAAACTAGCTAACGATATAAAATAGATACTAGAAAGCTTAGAATCTTGGTAAAATTTGGTAATCGGCAGATGCCAATATTAAAAGCATAAATTGCACTTGACTGGTTCATTGTAGATGGGTTTAAGCAATCGAATAAGACTTGGGAAAGTGGATAGGTTGGGATGGAGGTCAACACGTTAATATGCTGGTCCCTGTATACTTTTCGTCTAGGCTGTTCGGGACCGGCGGTCTAAACGGAAAGTATCGGTCCCCAGGGATCTAGTACTTAACGTGTTAATAATGTGGGTTGATAGCAATGTTGAGAATGTCTCAAATCTTTTTCATAGCTTAAGGGGATTTTAAGTACCTGAAGACTGTTCAGTGTGAATGGAAGGGAGGGGGAGAAGTGTTTGAACCGGATAAGTGTAATTTATGTTTGAAATATTGGTAACAATTTTAAATTAATGCTGAAGTTCGACGCCTAGATTAATTCAACACTCAAAAATGCGTAAGTAGGAAATTTTCCAATTAAATAAATATTTGTTTTTTCAAGTAATTTGTTTTCTTGCTTGTATCGTGAAAAAATTGAATACGATGCAATTGTAGAAAGGTCACCTTTGACTCTTGAATAGTACTGCAGCTATACATTTTAAAATCGCCTTCCTGAATTTTAGCTTGAATCAAAGCTCGCTCTCTCGAAAACGGAGTTTATAAAATTAAAGTTATATTACTGAGTTTTAAATTTAGCATATTAAAATAAACTTACGGTGAATGAAATCTTAACTGTAAATGCGAAATCCCACAATTAGCTTTTCAATATTAGTCTTAAAACCTATAGAGGCCTAGATATAACATAGAGTTAACATGAGAGTAAAGCACTGAAAAATTATTTGCAAGGCAGTTTTACAGTATTCTCTAAACGAATCCTCTTTGTTGGAAATCTCGGTTGCTTCTTAAAACAACTATCTAAATTTGAGCTTCAGCTAGATACGTAATGGCCAATAAAATATTCGATTAACTTACATTAATTATCTTAACACCTCATTTTACGAAACTTCAAATCAATTGAATCGAATATTTCGATGCAATTTTAAGGATCACTCGTGTACCATTCCGTGAATAAATCCATAGGCTCGGATATCGAATAGTCCCTGACAATGTCCTAAATTTTTGCATTAATTGATTGTAGCTCGTTCACTTTGAATTAGCATAAACTTTTACAATAGTTCGTTTCATTTGAATCTAAATCTGCGATGCAATGACTTAATTTGTTAAAGAATGCTTCGTTAACACAGATGCAATTAAATTTAGTTTCCGACGTAAATTTAATTATAACTACACTAGATTTTTTGTACACAAATTTTTTGTCTGTTGTCACTCAGTTGAATGACTGTCAGTGACATTCAATGTTGAAGTTCCCTTATTTTAAGTACAGAAATTTAATTAAATATTTATCTTGAATTGATAATCTATAAAGCTTTAATACTGTCTGAAAGAACTTTCTTAATTTTCAGAATAATTGAGTTTTTATCTATAGATGTGTGCAAAATTAATATTTCACTTTATTATTGGACGAAATATTCTAAATCGTCTAGTAGAACGAGAAATTAATTTTTTGTAATTGTAGTATTTATATTGTAATTAAATATTAAAATTTTAGTGGTATACATTTTAAAGCTGGATGGTGTATGTTCTAATTTTTCTCGAAAAAAGGATTGGATTGCGAATCAAATTCACAAACGATTCCAATTGATATCCAAATAAATGATCAATATTAAATCTAAATTTAAGTTCACGTTTTTAGATATTTTCGAAATCAATCTAAAGATTTTAAACTTAGAATCTTCACGGCATAATCTGAATTTCTAAATACAATAGTTGACATCGTGAACTAATAAATCCGAAGTACTGAAATCTCAATGACAATGTCTCTTGTTTTTATAGCAAATTCTCGATTAACCTTAAGAATCCGAATGCGCACTCTAAGAAAGAGGAAATAGATTTGTTCTCGAAACTAGACGCCCGCCTCTCCCTTTTTTAAATTTCGATGCTAACCGAAGATGCTTCAGGTTTAGGTTTAATTTTAAATTGGACCAAACGATGTAATTGCAATTGAGGGTCACTTAATTTTGAAATTAAAAATCGTTAGAGTAATTTAGCAAAATGCTGCCGATATTCAGTTAACGGTATATTTAAAGTAATGAATTTCAATGGTTTAAAACATTTTGCATCGCATTTAACAAAACGTAACCTTAAAACATTATTTAAAGAATTGCATTTAACTTGAGTAAGAGACAAATCATAAGTAAAATGCAGCGTCATTTAAATTTGCCGAAACTGTAAAAAACCCGTTTTAACTAACTAGCGATGAATTAACATTCGTTAAGCAAACGTATATCTGAAACTCGTTAATGTATTAAACATTCAACTGGTGAGAAGAAATTAAATTTTAATATTGCTTTCTGAAGAAAAACAATTGTATTCTATTTTAAATATTTGATCCAGACAAGTCCGTTATATCGAATGGATTCAAATAGTGTTCAGAACATTTTCACGAACAACGCTAAATATTTTGTAATATGACAGCTGAGCATATAGCGATAGAATTTCCTAAGCTTAATCGCCCTTCTCCTTAACTCGAAGTGGTCCATAGCTTGCCGGCGAAGCTAACGGACCATCTTCCGCTGCTAGAAACAATGAAACGGTCTGACACGATGCCTGGCCAACATCTGGTCAAAACGTTTCAAACAATTCTTAAAATCAATTTCGTAAGGTTATAAAATAAAATGTTAAATTTCAAAATGTGATGTTAAAAAGTAAATCTAGATCAATTTCGAAGTATCTTAAAAATAAATGCACAGCCTTGAATCCCCTTCCCGTTAATTTTGAAGCTGCTTAAATGTTATAGGCACTTATGTAGTCTAAAATAAGCTTTTACTTAATTTGTAGCAGTTGCAGATTTACTGTGACGGTACTTGTCTGGTTCATATTTGAGATTACCTTTAATATATAGCTATACCATGAGTTTTTATCTTGCTGCTTGGTTAAGTTGTGCTGCAGTAACTTGCATTCGCTAAGTAAGTCTTGGAAGGGTCTCAACATGCATACCACTTAATGTATGCTTTATTCTGAACTGGTAGGCTTGCCATACTTGTTTAGTATGTTATCTATCAATAATTCAGGACTAAAGCTACTTAATTGAATCGTGATAATTTCTACTGAAGAATGAAATTTTAATTGAAATGAAGTTGAATACTAAATTAAAATCCCTAGCTTACCAACTAGCGAAGCATGGTGTTCTGAAATTTCGTCAAAACAATATTGCTATTGTATATAGATTTCAATAAAAACGATATTGTAGGTAAACAAACTTAGTTCCGTATTCCATTTTGATTTCAAATTGGAACCGAAGTACTAGACGTTGGATTTAAGTCCCTGAAATACCTCGCCCACAATACAAAACTATTAATTTTACTATGAATCGGATTTAATTTATGCTTACCATCCCTTATTGGCAAATTTTGCTGTCAATAAGCTTTCAAAACTTTTGTTATCGGTTATGAGAATACGGATGTCAAATAATTAAACTTTTAAGTTACTTTAATGTTATTTAATAAAATTTAGAGTTCTGGTAAAATTGATTCACTTTCATCTATTGAGACTTGCCAGTTTAAGAATTTTAGTTTGGGAAGAACGATTAGTTGCTGTGCTAGCCAGCCAACTGATGGTTCTCCGAATTCCTTAAGGCATTTTTGAACTCGATGCCTGATCACCATCGAACTCGAAATGCCTTGGAATTTCAAACACTAGATTTAATAGATATCTCTAATTCGGATAGGACTTCCTAATAGGCATATTCAAGGAATGAATTCTATAAGTGTGCAAAGCTAGTGCAGTAGTAACATCTCGAGAATTTAATGGCATCCGTTATTCTTCTAATTATACTTTAATCGTTTATTTAATATTAAGCTAAAAAACCCTTTAGTCTTTATAGTGTGCTAGAAAACTCAAAACCGACTCGCATTTGAAATAAAAGCGAGAAATTTCCACATTATGTTAATAGCAAACATTCGGATATCTCCCTTCCATACAGAGACTTGAACACTGCTTATTTCTTAAAAAAATTGGCAAAGCAAGTCCCTTCTTAAATATAATTGATGAAAGAAATGTGCGAAATCTGTTGCATCTATCGGTGCTTTTTCAGTTTAAAAAACGGAATAGAATAATTAGTATTTTATCTAGCTCGAAGTAGAATTTTTCGGTTAGCACTTTGAATCTTATGGTTACTTCCCAATCCAAATTGGTCTGCATTCGACGCAATCATGTACCATTACTTCAGTGTTGGCCACATTGCATTTCCCTAAATCTTAACTTAGAGTAAATCTTAATCTAGAGCTTAACGAGTGTAGGGTTTAATGCTACTCCCATGCAAACTTTAAAAATAGTTTTGGCAGAAAATGACTTCTAACCTTCAATGCACCCCATTTTAATTCTTAATAGCAACTAAATAAAATATAGGAGAAATAAAATAAAAATTGGAGAAATTGAAATAACACAGTAAAGTATCAAGATCCAAGACTCTGAAATCCTGAGGTAGACGCTTTTAAATTTTAATTCTTGATTTAATTCTGTAGCTATCTACCAGTATTGGTCTTTAATATTTTCGAGAAATCGTTCTCAGATGCAGGAGTCTCCAGGCAGCTTCATATCTTATATGAAGTTAGTGAATTGTTTTTGTTTCCAGAATACATCATCCAGCTTTTCAATTAAGTCACTTAAGGAATGCGTTTCTAAATTTTTAAGAACCATCAATTTTTAAATTATTTAATTGTAAACTTTAAAAATTGGATTTGTGTAATGATTAAATTGAAGTGTACTACAATTTTCTTTTATTATATGTAATTTGTCTAGAATCATAAATGCTGTCTTTTGGAATGGTATTATTAGAACTTTGCAATTGTTAACTTTGTAAAATTGTTATAACATTACCTTCTGTTTGCAAGAGTGTTAATGTTTGGTTTTTAAGAGATAACATTGGCAATATTTTAATAGCAATAAAAACATTTTGTTTTAAAATAAGTGGAATAAGTATCTTTTTGGCATAGTGTAATTCTAATGGTTTTCTCTTCTCACTACTTATACTGCGAACGAGAGCTACAAAAAAGGGGAGAAAATGCCATTGATGCATTAATTAAAAACTTCAAATCGTTGTGTGGTGGAGAGTTTAAAAAATTCAAATTTTGCATTCTTTCTCTCTCGTACAGTAAACAGATCTTTGTTGCAGATTTAGCCAAACTTTTTCTTCATTCTTGCTTAATGACATTGTATTTAAATATGCCGTTTTGTAAGATCTTCAATATTAATGATACTTTTGTTTGAATCTCCTAGTTTGTGTTCTATTGCATTTTGTTACAGAATGTGTGGCAAGACATTCATTTACAATGTTTTATGTTCTATGCTTTTCAATGTTCGAAATTTAAACGCTATCTTGTACAACTGTAAATTGCTAATTGATCCTAATAAATATTCATGTAAACGTCTCATTTTTTTTTACATCTGTGTACTATAAATGTATATGTGCTATCAATTCGTATCCTTTCTCGTAATTTTCATATATCCAATCGTATTGATAAAGGAACGTAAATAATCTAATCTTTACCATATTGTCTGTCAGTGACAACTTTTTGGTACAGAAAGCTACCTTAAATTTTAAACGAAATCTTAATGACAAAATATTTTCGAACTGAATAGCTGATTCAAGATTTATATAAAACTAAGTGAACTAAACACGTTCTGTGTAATGATCTTCAATGGAATCTCATTGCTTCTGCTGAACCTATTGTTTCAATATAGCCCTTGCCGATCCTGTGTATGATATACATTATTTGTGCTTTTATATTCTGTTTTGTCTACTTGACTTTTACAAACCGATATTTAACTTCACATAATGGTAAGTTTTGGGATTAGAAATCTGTAAAACGTGTAAATGAAATTACTTTATCATTTATTTGGATGATGAATATTTGAAGCAAGCTGTGCAATTGCTTTCTTTAACATGTGATAAATGTTCCTTAATAAACTCGATTCCTTAATGTGGAGTGTTTGTTTCAGATTTTTCTTATTAATAGGAAGGGTGTATTGATTGTTTTCTTTGAGTTACTGTAGAAATCATTTACAGAAGATCTAGTTGTCTTTGAGAAGAGTTGGAATGCTATAGTTTTAAATTTAATCAATTCAAAAAGTAAACATCTCGGAATTATTTGGTACTTGAAGTGACTGTATCTGTTTTTGCTCTTAAATGCCTTGCTGCTGATAAGCAGTCTTAGTGCAAAAAGTTCATTTGGGTGGTATCTTTGATCTACAGTTGTCTAAAGACTAGTTGTCATTGCCCTTATTGTTAAAACTATTCTACCTCTTAAGCAAAGTTGAGAATTTTTTTAAGAGCAACGTTAGCTAATCATTACATCCTAATTATTTAACTTCCGAAAACACGGTTTCTTCTTGAGTTTCCAGATCGTTATAAAGCAGACCTTTAATTGAACCGAATTGCCTTTAATCATATCGCTTTTCTTACCAGTGAAAGTAAGCTAGTTTACATATTTTTTCAGTGTTTATTCGATATTGAAAGAATTTTCTTCGGCAGGCAAATGTAAAATGAATTCCATATCATCTTAAAAATTTCTATCGATATTAATCTTTATAGCGGAAATGTTTTTTCTCCCAGCCTAATCCTCAAGTATTTGCGAAAGCGTTAGTTGCTTTTTGCTGCTTTCAAGGATTCCAATTCTTATGAATTATGTAAATTATAACGACTATTGGTTCTTTTCTATTGGGTAATACGTACGTTGTTTCTTTGTTAGTAATTTTTCATTTACCAATAAAGGTGGGTAACAATTTTTCCCAGGGAAAACATCCTGTAAACGATTAAAGTAGGAAAGTTTTCTATTGCTTTCAGAAGTCTTGTGCATACCTTTAATATCTTATGTAATGTCAAATAGCTTCGAATGAGTGCAAAACCAAATTTTTTGTACATTTTTATCTTAAATCCTTGAAACAGCCTTTATAAACGGGCGTGCCAAGTAAGTTTATTTTTAGTATAAATAGTAGAGTAGAAACCTAGCTACCAGAACGAGATTTAATTGAAAGTCGCTTAGTAAAATCCTGTTAATATCTTTCTGGTGCTGATTGTCGGTATTGGAAAATCTTTAAAATGATTTCCGTGTTTCATATCTTAAATACGCATCAGATTTATAATACGAATGCATTAATAAGTTTCAAAATTTAATTATAGCAAATCATAATTTATAAATTGGTTCTCCCCTTTTTCTAAAGTTCATACATCGCACTCATATCAATACCTGATAATAGTGCATTCATCTTATTCTAGGTTCTGTCTTATAAGTTGCATGAATTTAATTCTGAGTTTTTAAAAATTTCAAAAGGTTGGACGCTTTAACTAATGGAAGTATACCTAATGTGTATGTATAAGGAATTTTCTAACAATGGAAAAAGCGGTATATTTTTGAAATGTCATTAAGGTCATGCAGACAATAAAATTGTCGCCATTTCTAGAGTTTTAAATCTCTGATACCTACTTATTTGAACTCTAGTTTAAGTATTATCAATTATTTTATAATTGAAGAAAACTAATTTTACTTAGATTAAATAGAAGCAAATGGAAGTTAATATTTCATACAAATATAACGAATAACGTATTTGAGTAGTAAAAGAGCACAATCAAATTAAGAATTGATGGGGCATACAATTATCTTAATGTGGGCCCTAAATTTGATGCAATTAATAATACGCGAAGTATATATTTATCAAAATGATATATGCTTCAATTACTGTCAGTTGAATTAATACAATTTATAATATTCATAAATATGGCTTTTTTATGACTGCATACTAGCTCATTTATTTTAATATTATGAATTAATACATCCCATTTCCGAAGTTTTTATTCTTTTGCGCTATGGTTTCATATTTAATTATCTCTGAAATGAATATTTATTACATTTAATGCATTTCATAAATAACTTAAGGGCATCTGTTATAAAAATGATTCTTTATCATAAAGTGTAAACAGACAAGAAAATTACATAAATTAAAGAAACAAATTAAACTTAATGAAATTATAAATCTAATTCAAAAAGATGTGTATTATTAAAAATGATAGAATTTATTTAAAGAAACCTTTGAATTCAGTCAATTTAACATGCAGCTTTTAAATGCAGAACACTATGTTAAATGTTTCCAATACCATAAGAAAAATCAAGGTAACTGTTTAAAAAATATTTGCTGTTATCACTACATACAGTGTTGATTCTAATAATTAGCAAATGCCATTGTTCTGATTATTGTAAGAATGACTTCTTTTTACAAATTACACTTTATAAAATTATTTTGAATTTGCATTATTCTAATCGCATTCGAGTACAAACTGCTTCGCCTGCAGTAATTTAAAAAAATTAAATTAAATATTTTAAGAAACTTCTTCTTAAAGATTTACTGTGTAATACATGCATAAAGCTGCTATGAAAGCAATGATGTAATTTTTGTTCCTAGAATGACTGAATATACTTGAATTTTGGTTATTTTTGTACTATATTCAGACTAATCCTAACTAACGCATTGAGAATGTTAACACTTATGTTGAAAGATTAAGGATGATCAAGGAGATGAAAATGCCCCCCCCCAAAAAAAAAATACATTTAAACCTAATGAAAAAGTTAAATAAGACATAAACTTAAAAGAGAATGTAATTTCAGAAAATATCGAACAAAATGGCGTCATTTGTGAAATGTAGGAATCATTCTTAGACTTAAAACATTTAAAATTATTTTAATGAAAAGCATAAAATTAGTAAGGCTCCTAAATTTAGGAAAATCCTTAAAGTTTTTTCAATTTATTCTTAACGTTATGGCGTACACATTTGAACAATAAAAGAATATAAGACATTTTGTTGTTAATTCGCTATTAATTAGGATACTTTGTAGGAAAGGAATGAAGTAGCTCTTTACTTGTAAACTGAAATTAATATTCTTTTTAATCAATAAAAAGTTTCAAGAATAATATTTATTGAATAAATTTATTTCACAATATTTTTAGAATTTAGAAATGGATATTAATTTCTATTGCATTAAGTTTTTATAAATATGCATTTAAAGAATAAATAAACTCTTTTGTTTTCTAAATTACAGACTTGGAACAATTTTGTTAAACAATGAGATTAAACAAACTTGCATAAATTACACTTTGTTTCTTTGTTAATTATGAAGCTTTTCTTATTTATTTTAAGTGCTTAAACAAAAAAAAAATCTATATAGACATGCTCATAATTTGTCACATGGCTAAATTATTCCTTTATAGGAGTCTAAAACGTAGCATTTTATCAAATCACAAATGCAAAGGAATTTTAAATGGCTTTCTCACTTTTTCTATCTTAATCTAGTGGAACGTGATTGGAATTTTCAGGCAAAAAAAATGGAATTTTATTTTGAAGTTGAAATCTTTCGTCCAATAAAATGTTAAATTTATACCTTTCCCAGAAAAAAATCCGACATCAAAAGATAGAAAGAATGGAATATTTTGGATTTTCGGAAAATATGTTGACTTGATTTCATATATAACATTTTTTTTAATAAAAAAATAGTTCTACAGTTGAATACATTTTGAAGCTTGTTTTTTGAAATTAGCGTAGGTATGTCATTTTTTTTATGCCGAGAACTTGAAAAACATCTTAGTGAATTTCGGATTTTGTAAAATACCATATATAAAAGTGATCTGCAGAATCTTGTTGAAATCATTCTTCTTATATTTTGTTGAATTGAAGAACGTTTCACCTCGAATTTTAATTATTTAAAGTAAATAAAAAATTTATATTTTTGTTTAAGACATGTTATATCTTTTATACAGTTGTAATATAATTCCTACAGTAGTAGAAAAAAAAGAGAATGACAACAGGAAACGGTCTAGCTGCAGCAAGAGAGGAAATGCAACTATTGGAATTTAACCCAGAAGTAGTAGCCCTGAATACCAATCTCTGGGAATTAAATATTTAGCAACTTTTCAGTAGCTAGCATTTGAAAAGTACAGAAACATTTGGCCTTTTGATGCTGGATTCTATAAACGGAACTTCCCAAAGGCTTCGAAAGAACATGGGAGTCTGGAGAAATTCCTCGTTAATTCACTTCATAACCAGCAGGCTGTCGAGTGTATGGATGTTTTCGATACTCTTGTAATGCCAATTACACCAGGTTTGTCAAATGATATGTGTCGAGGGTTGGGTAAACCTGCGATTTATTAGAAAATAGTAACAAAGCCTGTATGTGGCCAAATTGCCAAAATGTTTGAAAAACAAGGGCAGTTAAAAGATAAAAGTGTGCTATAACTTTGGATGGACTATTGAGCAAATAGAAAGTTTGAGATCATACTAAAGAGTTAATCTTATTCCTTGGTATTCAACTCCAATCAGTCAAACACAATACACTCTGATAGATAGTATACTTCCAATAGAAATATAGAATGTCATCTGATGGACAGTATATTTTTTGGTCAACGTTCTGTTTTTGTTCTAGTACGTACGTCCTATGCATTGATGATTTGAAAAAAGAGTACCAAAATTTATTTGTATCCAGTCCAGCAGAATAGTATCACAAAGGAACTGTTTAAGTGTTGAATTACATATTATATCCAATTTTTTTTCCTTTCATTTATATCACATAGACAGACTAATCAACTGTTTATTTAACAATAAAATTTGATTAAAAAAGATGCTTTTACTACAACCTAATAATTTTTTCTAATAAGTTAAGGAAACTGTATGTTTAAGTTTTTTCAAACAATGGTATCAATTATAACTCTAAACAAAAATATTTTCTTATTAATGCAGTGTTTATTTTACTTTAATACAAAAATGATTTTTTAAGTATTGATAAATATATTAGATTTCACTATATCTTATTGTTAAGAATAATTTCAGTTGTATTTGAATTGCGTGACCTATTAATAATCTAATATTAGATTTTGTTTCCTACCATTGATTAAATTAACACTAATTTTTCTTCTAGTATTATTAAAAAATATTAAATTATATAGTCACATTAATATTTTAATAATGCCAACAGCTTGAGTATAAAGTCTTAATAAAAATCGAAGAAAAATGCATCATAAGATAAATTTTAGAAATGTAAGATTAAAAAGAAATTTTAAAAAATTTAAATAAATTTGTTTTATTTCAATAAATTTTAACTTTTACCAAATATCTTACGATTCACGTTCAATTTCGTCTGTAATAATTTTTTTCATAGGTTATTTAACATTTTGCTATATGGTACCGACAACAAAAAAAAAAAGAAAAAAAAAAGAGAAAGCTTTGTCATGTAAACCTCATTTAAAATTCTTGCACTACTGACAACCTAAAACCGCGTTCAAATGAAAAGTTCTTGCAAAATTTCATTCCATTTGAAAGAACTTTTTGCGACGCTTGATTCTTTGGATTTGTAGGAAAAAGTTTTCAATTGAATTGTCAATAAATATCATGATTTTAAGTTAAACACTATGCTAACAATCACAATTTCATTAATTTATTCTTTAATAATACTAATAAATAATTATAAAATGATATTTGAAAAATGAAATAAATGTAAAAAATAAAAAAGATATTTTTTAATTTCTTAGCATATATATATGCTATCATGGAATTAAATTTTTAGCACTGTTTAGTAATTAGTACCAAATGATATTCAAGCAGAGTAAATAATATATATGATCTGAAGATTTATGCTTTATCAATTTCGAAAGGATATTAAATATTATATTTATAGAAAAAATATTCTTCAAATGATTTTTTCTGAACGATATTAAGAAACCAATAAAACCCATTCGGGCGAAAGGGAAGATGCAAACATATTTCTCGCCTATTTTCTGATTTTTATCTAAGTTTTAATGATTCACAGGAGGTGAAATTTATATTATTCAATGCCAAATATTTTTTTTTTTATCATTTTATCAATCTTGACTATCGCAAATTAAATACAATTAATGGAATATAAAAAAAGCATAATTATGAATGCAATATTTCAAGAAAAATTAGATTGTGAATGAAAACCTCTTGAGTTTTGCAATGGCCAAATATGATTAACCTAGATTTATCCTAGAATGTTTTTTCCAATAAAGTTATTGCATGCTTAGAACGTTTATAAAGATCAACATTAAAAAGAACGCTAAAAATAATAATAAATATTGATGATATTATTCTAAAAAAGTTGTTTAAATAACAAATTTATTGATTTTTAATCAAGGTCAAAGTGAGGTGAATTCTTACTTGGTATTCTACAGTTCAATCTTTCGTATTCATCACTTAAAGTCTTAAAGGTTTTGAACTTACTCACAGGTCTACAAGTTTTTCTTTCTCTTGGCTTTTTTTTGTTATATTATCCATCTTCGTGTATTAGCTAATTCACCGAAAGGGTTGCTTGTGAATACACTATATTAAATCCTTTATTTACAAATCAATACGCATAATTCCCTCCAAGAAAAAAATTTTAAGCCTCAAACTATGACAGATAAAACCATATTAATTTTATAGCTCTTCATAGAGAAATTGCAAGTTATATATGTATTTCTAAAATAATGAACTATAACTTAAACGGCCCGAAACATCCTTAAGTATTGGGCAGTACATGCAAATATCTTATTACTCGAAAGTGCAATATCTAAAAATAATCTTTTATCCATAAAAGTAGCAACTGCACATATCTATTTTCAACATTAAAACATAATAAAGTTAACTTTAAAAATATTAAACGCAATTTATATTTTTTTCAAATGATTGTGTTTAAATTATTTCTTCATATGTTTCAATTATTAAATATCTTTCCTGTAAGAGTTATTGATAATTAATAATTTAGTAAATTATACACTTTTATAATAACTGATCTGAAGAAATAAAATTATGAATGTATGACTTTCATTATGTCAAGGAATAAATAAAAAAAATCTTTTAAAATGGTGAATTTATATAAAATATAGTTGAGCATTTTGAAGCAATAATGGATAATAGATTTCAAATGTATATGTCTTTTATCACATTGATATATTGAAAATTATATTGCCGCGTTGAAAAGAGACAGTCGACTCTCCATGGCCGAATGGTCATAGCACTGGTCACTTAATCAAGAGATCGTAACTTCGAATCCCGCTAGAGACAAAGCGATTCACAGTCTGTGTAAATATTTAATTCCTTGATTTTATGTTTTCCTTTATTTCATGTTCCAGAAGATTCTGGAGATTTCTTTAGTTACCAGACAAGTGTTCTGGACTTTTCTTACTGTCTCCCGAAAAGTACTCTGGAACTTTCCCTGCTAGTATAAAAGCAGAAGATCTGTCAGTCACTGTGTTCTGAGCTCGCAGTTGAGTTAATAAATTGGTTTAGCTCTACCTCTTGTGTGTGCCATTGAGTTCCATACTAAAGTACCTACGTGACAATATTGCTGCATTTCAGTTCAAATCTAAAGTATTCTGAAATCAACTCATCCAAGTCAAGCATTCCTCTTACAAATATTCGAAGAATCTTTATTTATTTGGCGTTAAGGCTGAAATAAGAATACAAAATTTTATTGCGGGAGCTTGGCATTCGTTTATTTAATCTGCATTTCCCTAGACATATGCATTTGAATTGGAGGAAATAATAATAAACAAAACAATATGCCTATCTAAGATAAAGAAAGATTATTCTAAGTAATGAATATTATCACTAAAAACCAAATTATTGTGTGAAAAAGAAGGAAAAAACTTCTGGATGGTGAATAAAAGGAAACAAAACTAAACGAAAAACAGCAAAGAATATGGAATATTATTTGAAAATAGTATTTTTCACGCAAATACGGTACAATGAATTTCACTACCGAAATAAAACATATGAAATTGAAATTAAAAACTGTTAAAGACAATTTGCCACCATTTTCAGAATACTGAAATCTAAATTATTTCTTTATGTCAGAATAATTTGATATAGAAAGTTATTAATTATTAAATGTTAATAAAAATTGCACGTACAAATTTGCGAGAATGAAATGAAATGGTGGGCATGAAAATTTTATTTTTTCATGAAACAAATAGAGACAAAACAATAATTCAGTTCCTCTTGTGCATTTATAAAAATATAGTTCAAAAATTAGAAAAATAACAACTATATGTAACAACATAGAATTTTCATTTCCTCATGTAAATAAATTGAATTATTTAAATAATGTATTTCTCTAAATGTAAACATTTATAAACCTTATGGGGCAACAGTAATAATGTCTAACAGATTTCAAATGCATTTATCGTGATGAAACATTTATCGTGCATGCATTTATCGTGTTGAATTAGTACTTGCATTCAAATGCATTTATCGTGTTGAATTAGTACATGCATTCAAATGCATTTATCGTGTTGAATGAGTACATTTTCTCAGTCTTGCTTTTTATAAAAACTTCTTACTTTGAAAACTATGTTGTTACATTTCAAGTTATAATTTCTGACATCAGCTGATCCAAGGCAAGGCATTTCTCTTACAAAAATTCCTCTTAGAATATGTATTTTCAAGTCTTATATGTTTGAAATGGAAGAAAGAAGAAAAAATCTTATTTCGGCAGCTTGGTCTTCAGGAACTGCATATCGAAATAGATTCAAAACCATTTCAACAAAATGAGAAAGATGTTACAAAGTACATTTTTATATAAAAGAACAAAGAGACAATCCACATAGCTTCTACAAAATACAAAATTTTCTTCTTTTCATATTTTCTTGGGGAACCTTGGGGTTTCTAAAAGCACATCGTCTGAACCAACGCACTTATTCGTTTCACCTACCTGGTTTCTGGTCGTGTGACATCTGCTACCATTATGGAAATTTCGCATGCTATAAATTTTCTCTCAGGAGGCAGCTAAGCCAAATGGAAATATCTTTGGAATGTATGCGAATCGAGTATTTTTGAAAGAAATCTAGAAAAAGGCATCTGAAATGTTTCTTAATAGATACAGTATGAATAAATTCTCTTCAGAACTCAATTTACTTTGCTGAATTAGAAATTGTACATTAATATCAGTTAATTTTATAGATTAGTTTTTATACCATGGTTTTTCTGCACAAAAAACCAATTCTATGAATTCACTAAATTCTAATATGTACTAAAATATTCATCTAAATCTAATTTATAAAGAATTTTGTTGGTGGATTTTAGAATTCTGTTGTTAAATGAAAATTCTACAAAACATTTTTTTTTAATAAATATCTATTTCTCATCTGTTTGGCAGAGAAACGGTCCGCGCTGGCCTTGTGGTAATGTTTCAGCTTCGGAACTGGAGGGTTTCAAGTTCGAGACCCGGTTTCACCGTAGAGCCGTCGTGTGAGCGGATCTGATGCACGTTAAATCCGTCGAGCGAAACGTCTTTCCTCTAGTGTGGTATGGAATTTGGAGAGGGGGTGTCAGCCCAGGTGTCATCCTTGTCATCTAGCCTTGGTTCAAATTTACGAGGCCTGTCTAAAATTAGTCCTAGTCTTGCTTTAAAACGGGACGTTAACAAAACTAAGCTAAATTGAACTTGGGAGCGAAAAGTAAAACATAATTCTAAAAAAATTCATATAAATTACAATTTGATTAAAAGAAATTTTTAGTCTTTGTTATTCTGCTATAAATCTTCTACAAAATATTTGTATGAGAGGTGACTAAAAAATTATTAACCAAATGTTACGACTGGGTTAAGTATACAGATGCAAGCCATTAAAACGTACGTGGAATCAAAAATTGAAAGGGCAACTGTTACATGAAAAAAACTCACCATTTCGAGATGCATCAATCATTGACATATTGTGCTCATGTATATTTTCGATGTTTATTTACTATTTTAATATCGTTAGGACTCACTTTCAATTAATAATTAATTCATTCAAGTATGATTCTACATTATTAATGCCAAATGAGAAGAAAAAAAATTCAAAATTTATTGCAGAAATGAAAATTTTCTACTGTTTAGTGCACTAATAAATGTTATCACGATAGTCAAAATTGTTTAATCATCACATAGTAATTAAAACAATTTAATTTTTTTTTTATATCAAGACTCAAGGATTTCCAGAAGTGCACCTCAGAATAAAAACTGTATATAATTTTATTTTTTAATGCAAATTTTTCTGACAAATTTACTGTTTTAAAAAATTTTAATGATAATTTGATTGTTTCAATTCGAGTCATGCAATTGATATTATACAGGAATACATTATTAGATTAGAAATAATATATTTCATATTTGGATGAATATGTATCGGATATTTTGTTTTTTGAAAATATTTAACAAGGGACAGTTATCAAATCTGATTATTTTAATAACTGTTGAAAGCTAAATCTGGCGAGGCTTTCATTTGTTTTTTTAAGAGAATTCTTTAAGAATTAATATTCATTTAACGTGGAGTCATTTCAGGGCATATATATTTTTAAAAAGTATCCGGCTTGTTTTAAACTTGGTAAAGAATATGATAGTGAAAAATGTCAAAGAAATCTCTTTATCTATCAAATTAAATTGAATAGTGAAATGCTAAGCTTTCCTTTTTTCTGGAAATTAGAAAATGTTTAATAACTTTTTATCTTTAGTTCTTTACTAACCTAAAACATTTGAGATTACCAGATTTGGCAACTGTAACTAAAAAAATTTGCCATAAATAAAATAATGATAAAATAATAATAATGATAATAAGATAATAATGATGATAAATGATAAAAATAATGATAAAAATATTTGATGGAAAATTAATCTTCAGAGCTTCAAAAGCTTTCTATAAATACACTATATGATTAAAAATTTAAATGCTTAACTAAAGTTCATTAATTTTCCTTGTAAAGGAATACGATAATAATAATTAAAACAAAGATCTAATCATGAAAAGTTCTTTATCTCTTTTATATCAACAGTTGTTAACAAAAGACTATTTTTTAAATCTTGCTCCTTATTTTGTTTTCAATCTAATAGACTTGAAGTAACAACATTTCTTTGTCGCCTTATCAGCATTGTACTCAATATTAAAATCTTCTTGTTTCTTTTGTTTTCACCTGTTTCCTTGGTTATTTAAAATATTAATTGTACTATCTATAGAAGAAAATCTCATACGAAATGGACATTACATGTTCTTTGATATTGACATTTTTGTGATGTACAAGGTGATCAAAATTAAAACACTCTTACTCTGAGCTCTCTATAAAGCGAATTACTCAGTGCAAAGGCTCTGAGGCAGTTCAAGACATGGGGAAACGGATTGCGTGATAAAATAGTTCCAGAAATACCGATAGATGGCGCTGTACCACAAAAAGTAGGTTGAAAAGACTCAGAATACATATTTGTAACACATTTTATTCGAACGTATCAAACAATCAATCACAAGGATCTTATAGATGCTTACCAGCATGTTCCTTATAGATTCTTACCAGCATGTTCAACTGCGAATTCTAATTGGTCCATTGCGATGCTTCTCACATGCAGAGTGATACTGTCTTTCAAGTCTTCCAAGGTTACCAGACAGTGCAGTTATGGTCCTTGGCAGTTATGGTGACAGCTTCTTCACTTTTTTTATCTTCTTTTTGTTTTTATTTCAGCAATAGCAATTAGAAAGAAAAAAATTCCATACTGCATGTGTTTTTTTTAATTATTATTTGTATCTTTTCTGTTGTAAAGCATCAATTACCGCCTTTTCTGAAACTAATTTTTTTCCGCACAGTTCTTTTTCCCATGTCTTGAGTAGTATGTCCATCAATTTTGGAGCTTTTACACAGAGTAGTTCGCTGTATAGAGAGCTCAGATTAAGAGCGTTTTAATTTTGATCACCGTGTATATAAATTTTTCAACTAAACAAAGCGGAATCAATATTCATACTATAGATTCTCAACCTTCAACGAATTTCAATCATCAGTAATAATTTCAAATCTATTTTTAAGTTCCTGTTATTTTTTGTCACTTTTTATTATTGCATTTTGTGAATTCATTTTCTTAAGAAATGGAATGCCATGAAGATTAAATAAAAAAAATGAACAATACAGACCAGGAACCATATTTTACTGAACCAAGATGTGCTTTGACATGTAAGCTTTTTTCAATATCATGTTGTGTTACAGATTGAGGGTACTTTTCAAAGTTATAATCTAAATTTTTCAGAACTTTAATTATGATTATAGAAGAAATGTTTTAAAAGACAATGAATATTTATTGAAACATATATTATTAAATTTCTAAACGCATACATAAAAATTATTAATTTCTTTTTTATTGTCAATCGTTTTTTATAATGTAACATCATTGTTTTAATGTACCATATTTATTGAGTGATAATAGCTATCATTTTAACGAAATAATCCACGTCTATTAATAAAATATTTGATTCCATACAAATGGCTTTTCTAAGATTTATTTACGCTTTTATTAATTAATGCAAAGTGTTTATTTAAGTGTGAATATTATGACATTTCCTACAATAAATGCAGTAAATTTTGCAGCAACATTCTTTGGAGAAGAACATTATTTTGCCTTTCTTAACACTACAATCACGGCATCAAGGAATTCTATTTCATTATTGAGAACTTCTAGATTATCTTGTAAATATACACAATAAGGAACATTTTGTAATTCGCTGAATTAAAAAAAGAATCGAGTAAGCATTTCTAGACCAAATTTGCTAACTCAGTTTATATTTTACCATGGTTCAATAATTTCAACTGTATGCCACATATTAAGTTTCATGGACTTTACTTTTTTATTTTGTTCATGCATTCACGATTAAAGATAAAGGCAGACAGGAGGGAATTTTAATTCTGTCAGTACAGAAAGTCAACAAACGTGCATTTAAATGTACGTTCAATCAACAAATGTACGTTACGGGGCATGCCGGGGTCACTTGGACATCACCTTTTAAATTCCTTCTTCTTTTTTTGTTTAATTGAATAACCCTAACGCATAGTGTTGCGTTATGATCAAAGTCCATGAAAGGTAAGGTTCTCTTGGTATATATAATGAAATATTCTCTTGAAGAGTTTTTGAAAAAGTTTTAATTAACTACACACGTTTGATTGGCAAATATAACAACTGACAGGTTTGGAGATTTCTGGTAAACGTGTATTTTGTTAATTTAAAACTTTTTGCTAGACAGAAAGTTTCTAGGAATCATGAATAAATGTCGTTAGATTTTCTGTTGTTTAAAATACATGTGCATCCATATGCGTACATAGGTGGAATAATTTATAAAAGAATGATTATATGACATATAAAAACTCAATTAATTAGTTGAGTGCTTCTAAGACACTCGCACTCTACTGCTGAGACTTCTACCACAAATGCAACAAAAATTATTGTCAAATAATTCTCAGTCTTCTGCCAGAGACATCTACCACAAATGCAACAAAAATTACTGTTAAATAATTCTCAGTCTACTGATGAGACTTCTAACACAACTGCAACAAAAATTATTGTTAAATAATTCTCAGTCTACTGCCGAGACTTCTACCACAAATGCAACAAAAATTATTGTTAAATAATTCTCAGTCTACTGCCGAGACTTCTAGCACAACTGCAACAAAAATTATTGTTAAATAATTCTCAGTCTACTGCCGAGACTTCTAGCACAACTGCAACAAAAATTATTTTTAAATAATTCTCAGTCTACTGATAAGACTTCTAGCACAACTGAAACAAAAATTATTGTTAAATAATTCTCAGTCTACTGCCGAGACTTCTACCACAAATGCAACAAAAATTATTGTTAAATAATTCTCAGTCTACTGCCGAGACTTCTAGCACAACTGCAACAAAAATTATTGTTAAATAATTCTCAGTCTACTGCCGAGACTTCTAGCACAACTGCAACAAAAGTTATTGTTAAATAATTCTCAGTCTACTGCCGAGACTTCTAGCACAACTGCAACAAAAATTATTTTTAAATAATTCTCAGTCTACTGATAAGACTTCTAGCACAACTGAAACAAAAATTATTGTTAAATAATTCTCAGTCTACTGCCGAGACTTCTACCACAAATGCAACAAAAATTATTGTTAAATAATTCTCAGTCTACTGCCGAGACTTCTACCACAAATGCAACAAAAATTATTGTTAAATAATTCTCAGTCTACTGCCGAGACTTCTAGCACAACTGCAACAAAAATTATTGTTAAATAATTCTCAGTCTACTGCCGAGACTTCTAGCACAACTGCAACAAAAATTATTGTTAAATAATTCTCAGTCTACTGCCGAGACTTCTAGCACAACTGCAACAAAAATTATTTTTAAATAATTCTCAGTCTACTGATAAGACTTCTAGCACAACTGAAACAAAAATTATTGTTAAATAATTCTCAGTCTACTGCCGAGACTTCTACCACAAATGCAACAAAAATTATTGTTAAATAATTCTCAGTCTACTGCCGAGACTTCTAGCACAACTGCAACAAAAATTATTGTCAAATAATTCTCAGTCTTCTGCCAGAGACATCTACCACAAATGCAACAAAAATTATTATTAAATAATTCTCAGTCTACTGCCGAGACTTCTACCACAAATGCAACAAAAATTATTGTTAAATAATAAAACAAAACTAAAAAAATTGCTGTTATTATAAATTTTAGAAGACAGATGTCTTCCAACGAGTAGGGAAATGAATACATGTGATTATATACTTGTAAATTAATTTTTATGCTGAAACAAGAATTGATTTAAAATGTACATATTTCAGTTTAACTAGAAAAGTCTTTTGGGCATTTTGATATACTATGATAAAATAAAAGAAAAAAATTGTAAATAAATTTAAATTTAGTATGCACTTCTGATGATTAAAATGAGTGCACGTTTACCTTACTTTGATATACACCAAATGTCATCCGATTGCTTAATTGTACTTTTTGAATTATTCTGTTGATTTGCCCTTTAGATGATCACGCTTCCCGTTTATGTATTTCACCAATCACTTTATAGAAATTTCATCCATATATCATATGCCATGCATCTAGTAATTTGCGTCTAGTAAATTACATCTAGATACTCCAACAGATAAAACAATTCCGAAAATAGTATATGCTTTCAAGGATTCAGCGCTGCCTAATGCTTGTAGATTGGCTCAATTTTCCAGATAGAATTTATTTACGAATATAATATATTTATCTTAGAATGCATCTTAAAAATATCAAAATAAAAATCATACATTTGAATTAGAATTCCACAGCAAACTCCCTTGTTGTCATCTTTTCGTTTCATATTTGGGCCGCGGTGGTCTGGTGATAAGGCCACGGCTTCGGACCCGAAGGGTGTCAGGTCCGAGACCAGTGAAGAACCGTCGTGTAAGCGGGCGTGGTGCACGTTCAATCCGTCGGTGTCAAACGTCCTCCCGCTGGTGTTCTGTGGATGTTTGGAGAGAGTGTCAGGTGTCGTCCTTCTCATCTGACCGCAGTTCAAAATTTCGAGGTTCATCCTAAAATAGCACAAGTGTTGCTTTAAAACAGGACGTTAATATAACTAAACTAAACTTCATTTCATCTTTCGTAGAATGCTCATCCCATTATAGCAAATACACGAATTTATTTTATTATTTTTCATTTCTGCCCATTAATTTAGCAAGCCATTGGCAGTTTCAATACTTTAAGATAAGTAACTGTAATTGTAATTCATTTCTGTTATATATTCCATCCCAGCAAAAGAATAAATTCTAGAGGGCTTCGAATGAAATGTGCACTCTAAGTCCATAAGTAACTTCATTTATCCTGTGACATTCCTGTCTGACAAAACAAAAAGCAAAATATATATATAAATTAATGCTTCGAGACAAATAAGATTCAATTGAATACGGACAGAACGGTCCTTGATTCAATATTCCAACAGCAGAAGCAATAGTGGACTGTAAGTTGAGGATTTTGGCCTTTCTCTTCTGAATTGGAAAGGAATTAACGATGTTGTTTAGAAAGTATTGAGTGGAAATCATCCTGTGGGATTGTCTTAGATTTGCTGAAAGAAAAAGCTAAGAAAGTTGTGGAGATAAAAGTTCTTCCGATAAAATTTATCCTGATGGTCTCATCCTTATTTCTAAGAGGTCGTGTGTCAGATATAAATGTTTTATGGTAAATTCTTTGGCCAATTACATTTTGAGCAATGGTGGATTCTGCTTTATTCGTTTATTGAAATTTATGCTTTAATCGATTATTCTTAAGAAAATTTATTCGGGACTACAAGCACACATGCATGCACATATGTTTATATATTCTCTGCATGCTCTATAAATACTTCAAAAACTTATTAAATTCACTTACTTATTAAATTTATGTATGCTGAATGTTTGGGTTATTTTAAAATTATTCCAATCAATTTTCTAATTTGGTAGCATTAAAAATATAGAAACAAATTTTATAAATACAATTTCGATACAATACTAAATCTATTAATATTACTATAAAATAATTGAATATTTAATTTTTGTTTTAAAACTTCTACTTATCTGTGAAATATTTCAGTATATTCAAATAATGAAAGAGTTTTGCATATTTTTTTTTAAAAAAATCATTCCTTTAGAAAAACTGGCTATCATGTAAACAATACTTATTTAGACAATGGAAGTCAATGTTCAGACTTGCTCCTATATCAACAATATAAATCTATGGAAAATATTTGTAGAAATATTTCAGATTGAATAACTAACTTTTCATATTCAGGTCATGCGATTAACAGGCATTTATTCCGGTTTTCTGTGTCACCATCAACCTCTTAAAACTTATAAACATACCATAATAATTAATTTGTTATAAATAATTTAAACATACCATAATAATTAATTAATAATAATCAAAAAAGCAAAATGTTTGTTGACTTCTGTAATCAGTATAACACTATTCTAGCACTCAAAACTATATACATGAAATGCAGAAAAAAATTAATATGTTTCAGCAAAATCCTATTACCAAATTATTTTGTAATCATGATGAATTCATTTTGAAATCATCTATATTGAATCTATCACCTATATGATTCAATTAATATAGCTACATTAATCATTCTTAATATTCTATCTCTTTTATTTTAAATCAAAATATTGAAACAGATGACCGCGATAATACATAATTCATATTATTAATGTTATAATCATTTAATAAAATTAAGATTAAGTATATTAAAATTGTATTTAAATATTATAACACATATCGAAATATTTGCAATTTTTCAGGACAATGTTGCATTTGAAAATCCGCATGATGTATTAAAACATGATGTATTTGTAGTAAATGATGCCAATTTATTCTTTTTATGAACTGATGATTCTTCGCCTTAAGCTGTTCAATTCCTGATTAAATTACAGATCTGTCGTTGCAGACACTTAGTAAATGAAGTAGCCGTCTCATCTGAAGAAATGCACTAAAGGAAACTCTAGATTGAAACAGAAATCAATAGATGGATAAATACATTGTCTCATCTTATGTTTTAATCAACTATAATGCAGCTATTCTCTAAGTGTATTCTTCCGATATATTGACAGTCAGCCTCCAGCCATTTTCTTTACATGCATTAAGTAATTATCTATCTATGAATAAAAATAAATGTTTAGTTATTAGTTGAAATTAAACAAAAAATATAAGGAAATGACATATAATTTATAAAAAATGTCAACAAATTTCGAATTGTTTCGAATGAATAAGTAATTAAAAGTTTAAACAATTTCGGTATTTAATTTAAATAAAAACTTTAAAAATTTTAGTAGGTGTGGGACTTTCTGATTGAAAGCAAGGCTTAATAGTGCATGAGTTAGTAAATAAGTCTTGGATAAATTTTTATGAAGATTTAATTCAGTTTATCTAAAGATATGAAGTATTTCAAATCATTCATGTGGTGGTAAAAGAGGATTTTATTATATGAAATGAAAGGATTTTAATATTTCTAAAGAGCTGCCATTCGAAATTTAAAACTATATACATTTGATGTAATTGAATATATAGCAAAAGAGCTAAAATATTTTTACTAACAATCAATAATACTTTTATCAATACAGTAATATTTGTAATGACCCTTTAATTTGGTTTTTTTTTTCAAATATTTATTTAAATTTACTTGTTTTGTGATTATAAAGAAGCATTTCTGAAATCATTTCCTGATATGATTTAATTTTGTAATTATGCACACTTAAATATTCTTAATGACAATATATTGCATAGTGTTTGCAGATTTTATCATGTGGATTTGATGAATTAGGGGGTTGTAAATTACTGAAAACGAAAAATTAGTTTAAAACCCATACTTACAAAAATACTAAAAAAAATAAAAGCTCGAAAATGTAAGGAATTTTATATTCTATAATTTGATAGGTGTAGTATGAGAACTGAAGATTTTTAAAGATATTCAAGGAAAACTAAAATGGAAATTAGAAAACATTGCTGAAACATCAGTACCGACGTTCGTAGAGAGCGGCTGTCAAATTCAGAGCAAGAATGATAGGCATTAAGTAGATGAAAAATTACCAGAAAACATAGGGTAGCAGGTAGCATTTTTCAATGAAAATCACAAATCGGGTGGAGTTTGCAAGCTGAATGTTTGATGCCACACAGGAAGATTCAGATGAAGTCTGCTTTACGAGATAAGGTGTCTTCAACACACACAATGCGAATATTCGGTCATTCAAAAATCCCCACATCACTATCTCGTAGAACATGCAACACAAGTTTCATATTAACATCTGGGCAGAGTGCTCTATTTGGACCGTATCTCCTGCCCGAATGCCTCAGCGGCAAAAAAGTATCTTGCTTTCTTCAGCACGTTCCTCCGGATTTATTGCAGGGAACACTGAACATTTGGTTTATTTCTAGATGGAGCATCAGCGCATTTTAGTTACATTCGTGAAATCAGACTTATTCTTTGTATATTAAGCATAACGACAATTCCACAATGCTCATTAATGAATACCTGCTCGCTGCTTTTATTTTTCTCGAACGTGTGAAAAATTTGCATACGAGAAGACTTTTTCTGTATTACCTTGTTTCTAATCCTCGCCAGACTCATTGTTTTTTCGACGTCTGTTTTTGTGATTTTCACTGAATAAACGTTATTAGCGACCCTATGTTTTCCGGCAATTTTTCATCTACTTAATGCCTATTATTCTTGCTCTGAATTTGTCTTTCAAATTTTACAACCCTCTCTGTGAACATCGGGACTGATGTTGCAGCGATATTTTCTGATTCCCATTTTAGTTTTTCTTGAATATCTTTAAAACTCCCCAGTTCTCACACTACAAACATATCAAATTATTGACTATAAAATTTCTTACATTTTCAAGCTCTTATTTTTCTTCAAGTTTTATTATTTTTGCAAATATGGGTTCTAAATTACTTTTTAGTTTTCAGTAATTTTCGACTCCCTAGATCATCAAATCAGCAGGTTACCAGCATGAAAAAACATTTTTAAGAATGTGCTTTCACTTTAAAAATATCATAGCTTAAACACCATTCGTTTTTTTTAAATTAATTTTTTTACACTTTCCAACAATTCTACGTCTCTCTATATTTTTGTGATTTTTACCAATTAAACGTCGTTTGGGACACCCATGTTGTATGTTGATTCTTTATCCTCCTGATGGGACCCCTCTGAATTTGTAGGTTGAATTCAGCAACACTCTGTGTGTGTGTATATATATATATATATATATATATATATATATATATATATATATATAAATTACGTGTCACGTTGTTTGTCCGCGATGGACTCCTAAACTACTTAACCGATTTTAATCAAATTTGCACATGGTGTGCAGTTTGATCTAACTTAAAAGATAGGATAGCCCTTTTTTTTGAATTTTTAATTATAATTTTAATTATTAATTAAAAACTAACTTTCCCGCCAAAAAAATCTTCATTTTCCCCACCGCCAAATGAGAACGACTTCAGTTTTTTTTTCAACAGTCATGAGGCTAGGCTTAAGATTTTTCGGCTGATTATTTCAAACGATTCTATTTATTTTCTTAATGTTTGATGCATTTAAAATTAAACATTGTTAATTAATCGATCTTTCAGATTCATTCTTAACTACTTTTGAATTAAAATAAAACAGAATAAAGGAAATTAAAAATTTCTAATCTGCATAGCGTTACCCCAACTGGCGTAGAAAAACTCACGCATTTGCGTTACCGTAACTGGCGTTGAAAATTCACGCATGCGCATTGTGTTCTGATTGTTGACAATATTATCAACGGATGATTCTTGATTTAAATTATTTTTAGGTTAGTTTTATGCTTTTGTAATTAAATTTTATTTATGTTAGTTATATATTTTTTGTGCATGCTTATAGTTTTAAGTACATCATTTTTTAAGAAGTTTTTTTAAACCTGTTTTCGACCGATTATTTAAAACGATTCGTTTTATTTTCTTAGAGTTTGATGCATTTAAAATTAAACATTGTTAATTGATCTGCTTATGATGAATCTGAGAAAATTTTGTTAACAAATTCTTGAGATATTACATAAATTAAGATGTATATTTTTTAGTGCCCATAAAGTTTAAACGCTCAGTGACTCTCTTTTCAGTAATCATATTATAAAAAAAATGCTTTGTTTCAGTAAAAAATATTATTATATTAATTGCAGATTCATCCTTTCCACTTTAATTTAAAGCATAAATTCTACGGGAGCTAACAGAAACTTAGAGAGATACATATTACGTTATGACTGAACGGCTTTATAATATTATGAGTAAATTATATGACTATCAAAATTTGAAGTTATAAAATATTTTGATGATGAAGTTATTAAAGTAGGACTTGCATAAAATATTTAATTATTAAAATTTTAACGAACATTAAGATTAACGAACCGGCTGGTCGCCAAAGGCGGCTAGTATATATATATATATATATATATATATATATATATATATATATATATATATATATATATATATATATATATATATATATATAACTTTTGTTTGTAACTTTCTATAAAATCTGTTGAAAGATGTGAAGCTGAAATTTAAAAAAAATTGAAATACAACAACTTTTTAAAAAAAATATTTTCTATTTGAAATTTGTCAAATTTCTAGTTGTTATTTGTCATTAAATTTTAATTATGAGATAAAGATTCTTTTTTACATATTCGTAAAATTTCAGATTTCAACCACTGCCTTAATAAACAATCATAAATCTTTATACTGTATTCTTAAAACAGATGATTTACATGAAATAATGTATATCATATTAGCTACAGTGAACAATGGAGATTGATTGATGAAGAGAAAGGAATTGCTGAGTCTGAGGAATTTGAATTCTTGAAATTATGTGAACGAAAAATTAAAAAAAAAGAAAAATAACCCAAGCGTCATATTTTGTAAGAATTTCTTCTTCTAACTCAATAACCCCCCCCCCCCTCCGAGGGGACACATCTTAGCTGAATATGTGAAGCTTCCGGTATGGTGGTTGGTTCTCGCCACCTTGAGGGTACACGGAATTGTGAGGGTCTGGTTCTCCCATCGATGACGGGACATATTTCCTGATGGAAGGGTTGTACCGTTGCCTTTAGGACTCCACCACAGTTCCGCCAGTGTTGCTTTAGCTCCGGTTCGATCATTCAGTTTTTTTATTATTATTATTATTTTAATTTTTTTTTTACCCGTGTGCCTTAGAGACGGGTCAGAGAGTTAGTGATATGACTTCTGCTGACCCAAATGTAAATTATTAATAAGCTTAATTTTATAAAGCGTAATTCATACGTAAAAAGAAAACTGAATTTTATTTTCAAGAAATTTAAGTTATTTATAAAGAATTAAGAATTTGCGAAGAACACAAATATAATAAATAACACATAAAAAGTAATATAGCATACTAATCTCAACGTAAACAGATTTTTGAAATTAAATGAAAAATATATTTTATAAAAATTAATGCAATCAGTCAAAATATATTCTTAAATTTCATATAAAATGAATTAAATGGCGTGTCTAAGTAAATTTAGAAATGTTCTGAAACAAATAGAGCTAAAGTGAGACAGCTTAAAAGCTTTATCCTAATTAAAATACTTCGTTGCTTTAAAAAAGTTATTCATTTTCATAAAACCTTGAAATTTTCCAGCCAAGCATTTAAGAATTTGATATGAATTTTAGATATAAGAGATGCTAAATTAAATTAAAATAAGTTAAGTTTCAGGCAACAAAAACTATGTGTATTTTGCATCAAAGCTTGGCATCAACTTAAGGAAAATGGATAGACATAATTCTGAAAATGAAATAAAACTTTTGATGATAATGCATAAATGATAAAATTTTTAGAAGTTTTAGAGTTTTAGAAGAAAATTTTTAGAGTTCCATTTTATATGACGTTTGATTGCTTTTACAATTATCTAACAGATTATTTAGCACATATAAATGTAATGATATTTTAATTCTAATTTCAATTTAATTTATTTCCAAGTTTTTATCTAAATTTAGCCCATAGTAATTTCATTCTAAAAATATTCTCTTATTTCGTGATTCAATTCTACTTTCGGTTTAATTAATCCCTTTGTAAAAATAATGCGCCATCAGTACTATGTATCAAATGAAAGTGATATCTTCTGTGCCCTTGAAAAATTGTCAAAGGTCACCACATTGGCGCGTGGCCAAAAATCCTATCTTATATAAGATTAGTGATCATCTGTTCGTCATTTTTTGACTTCTTTTCTTTATTTCTGCTTTTGTTGCGCGCTGCGTCTTCTTGTTATTAACTGTGCTTTCCTGGATGGATATTAAAGAGAGAATAAAACGAAATTAAAACTACAGGTCTCTTCACTGCTTCGAACCTGCATTCTACTTAAATCAAAAATATGTTACATATTATTTAGCCGACAGGATTCGAAATTCATTATATTAATATATAATTATATAAATAATATATTACACGATGTTAAATTTAATCAAAAAATTATTAAAATGAAAGTTGAACATTAAAATTTCCACAATAAGATTGATTCTAATTTTCAACAGAAACAAATAACCTTTTAAGCCATTTGTGATTTACTATATTTATGAGCTATTTTTCATTACATATACTTTTTAGACTCATTTAAGAAAGTCAAATTTTAAATTTAAATTTTTTGCATTTAAATCGAAGAATGAAACAAAAACTGGTTAAAATTCCTAAAAATTGAGAGTAGTTTCACCTGTCTTGAAAAAAACATTTCATTAAAACCAATGGTGAAACTAAAATCGTTTTCTTCATATAAAACATATTTTTTTTTGTCATGTTTTGCAGTTCCAATCTATGACGGATTTAAAGGAATTTTTAACACATTCAGGTATTTTAAATATTGCAGTCATTAATTATATTGAAATGTGTTAATCATGGAAACTTTTTTAAAAACTCACAAAAAAGCAGTAATCTGGATCCTGAAAATATACCATTTTGTTTCAATCTATTAGCTGCAACGATCTACATTTTAGGAATTTGGAATTTTACGTACACTTCACGGTGCCAAAATTATATTTGGTATGCCAAATAAATTATTCATTCTATAAATTAATTTATTACTTTCATTTAATAAAATTTAATAGTTTGTGTTTAATTTCATTAAACAAATATAAATAAATATTATGTTTAGTAGAAGATGCGTATCCTGTGATTCATTTCTTCAAAACAAACGCACAAATTTGAAATTCATTTGCAAGTTGAATGGAACAGAATTGTCATAGTTGAAATATTATACTTTTGGTTTGGCTTTTACGTAATAATGAAATACAGTACATAAATCTGTAATTTAGAATTATAGTAATGATATGTTATATATTCAGTCTTTTGTTTTTATTTAAATAAATTTATTGATTATTTTTATAACGACAAACTTTTTCAAAATTATCAAATATTTTCTAAATCACAAAATTTGAATATAATTATACCGTTACACAAATTATATATATGTATATATATATATAATATAGCGAAAAACTTTTTTGGCTCATAATGGTTAAACGATGTATTCTTAAGAAATAAAAATATGTTGGAATATTTCATAAATTTATTATTTATACTCTAATGAAATATTTACTGTAAACTCTATAACTCTAATGAAATAATTTTCGTTACTTACTGCTTTTTGTTATCAAAATTAGAGATGTGACAGAAGCAAGCTTTAAAAACATTATTTGTTTTCAAAATATGCTACAATATGATTTTGGAAAAAATATTACATTATGACGAACATTTGTAAAAAAAATGAAGAACAGTAATTATTTTTCAGAATTTTTTTAAATGTATTTTTGTTCAAAATTTTAACATTGGCTTATATTACATCTATATAATTTATATAAATTTGGTCTCATGCTTTGAATTCGATGTATGTACTAGTAAGAGAGTGTTATAGAAAACGAGATTTGAGATATTGATATTAATGCAGATTGTTCTTAAAATTTATGGGTTTAATTAAATTTTAGAAATATATTTTTCCTGTATTCAGTTCTTTTTTAAATTTATTCTTTATATGCTTGCAATTTCTAGTGTCAGACTTAGATTCCTATATGCATTTTCTAATTTCTGATTTGAAGTACAACTGAAAGTATTTAACGGTTGATTAATGAGAAAGAAATTTTAAAATTCCGATTTAACTAAAAGAATTTTTGATTTGGGTATTAATCTAATCACTCAAATGTGATAGATGATGCAATGTCATCGATGGTAGACCAAATGTACCTCAAGCCCCCTAGCAGATAAGAAGAAAAACATGATCGAAGACAAGCAGCTTTCGGCCATCTCGTTAGAAGCCAGAAGACGAGGCATTCTTCTTCTCTAGTAAAGAAGCATTCGATAATGCCATCTTTTTTCCTGCGAAACATTAACGATTTTCCTCTGAATGTTCAAGTCAGATAATGAAAGAAGTGGCTGCTTCGATTTTCAATGCTAGACAAAGGACGTTAAATTGGTGGTTTGAAGCCAGAGAAGGATTGAAATGAAATCTGCCACTTCTGAAGAATATTAATCGAAAAAGGATTTTATTTATATGGTAGCAGTTGTCTTCCAACAGTGTTAAGAAAAATAAATTGGTGAATTATAGCCGCGATGCAAAGATTTTCTTCGACTTGTTCGAAATGTATTGTATTTGAATTGATAAAAAATATAAGACTTGAATTTTCTTCAAAGGAAAAACGTATTTGACTTTAATAATTTTTTTAATAATACAAATTTTTGTTAAATTATCTCATCACTAATAAAAATTGTCAAAACGAATGAACAGGTTTACTTAACGAAAATACTTTCATGTTCCCGTCATTCCTTGACAGAAAACCTACTTTGACAATTTAATTTGAAAGTGTATCAGCTTGAAAATTAAGCTAAATATTTTTACTTTTTACATTCGATATTAATCATTGATTATGTTAAGAAAAAAATCTTACCGATTTTTAAGAATCTTGGTTTTAAAGGATTTTTACAAAAGACTGCCACACAGGGTATAAATACATATATACATGTATATAATATCTCTAAATCTAAATTAAATCCTAACCAATTTCCTAATTTTATCTTAATTTAACCCATATTAATTTAATTATAAAATTTTCATTTATTTATTTAATTAATGCTACATTAGCTCTGTAAAAATGCTTAAAACAGCGGTTCTCACGCTCCGAGTTAAGGAATAAAAATCTGTAAAGCTAAACAAATTCTTTTAAAGGATACCTATTTTACCCTTACCTAAATCGACATGTGTAAAAAAATCCTTATCAGAATCATAGTATAAAAACACCAGGAAAAATATTTCTGTCTCTTTTCGATCTTCAGCTCTTGTATCGCTTGTGAATGGACGCCAGTTTGTCATCGCTTCTTCTACATAAATTATACCTCCTGGGATGAAATAACAGCGAAATTTTAAAATTATAAAAGTGTCTTCTGTCTTCTGTCTTCAGCCACGAGACTGCTCTAAAATATATGTTTATATGTGTTTACATGCGTTTGCATGTTTGTGTGTGTGTGTGTGTGAGAGAGAGAGAGAGAGAGAGAGAGAAAGTATGTGCAATACTATAAAATCTACTCATAAAGAATGATACTATAACATTTTTATATTTTTATTCATGAGGATTACAATTTCGAAGATAAATTTTGAATCCACTGACGTTTAGAAATTAAAAATTAAAGCAAAACAAATATTGAAACTTTTGCTAATCTGTATCTATTTGCTTCCAAATAATATTTGATGATTATATCAGGAATTCATTTGTTTAAAAGAATATATGATGGAATTAATTTAAAAGATCGATGTATGCATTTTTCATTTGGAGAGTTTAACAGGAAATTTAATTAAATATAATTGTGTAGTACTTCATTTAATACTTCATTAAAACTAGTATGGATTAAATACCCTGCCAAAAAGTTTTATTTTCTCTATCTTAGAATGGATGCACGTGGTATATATTTCTTATAATTTCAGTGAAATTTGCATATTTTGAAACGTTTTTATTTATCCACAGGTATAAAGAATTAAAAAGTTATTTCAAACTAATTTCAATTAAAAGTTTTAGATAGAATAATCTTTACTCAAATCCTCAAAGCTTGAATATTTTGATAAAAACATTGATCTGAAAGCTTCCTAATCGTTATTATACAAAATTTTTAAAAAAAATGCTTTGAGATTTTCCTGAAATATTAATTTTGTTTAAATTTTACTAATCACTATCATGCTTTTTTAAAATTCTACTGATTCTAACTTTGACTACTTAAAGGCTAATCACTGCCTTTCTTTTTAAATCCCAAAAATAATCCATTTCTTATTTTACATTATACAATCTTGCTTTACCCAATATCAAACATTCCTACTTTCTTATACGGTAATCTAATATTTTCATTAAAGATAGGTACTCAAGCGCATTAATTTTCAAAATGATTAATTTAAAAAATATTTTTAAATACTTAATGTATTAGAATTAATTTCAAATTATTTCGGAAAAATCAGAAATTAAGTTGTGTTTAAAATTTCTGTAAAATTTTTTGAACTATTATCTTTTTATATTAACTTATTTTAAAGAACATCAAAAATAAGCTTTAAGCACTGCAATAAAAGTTGCTATCTATAATAATATCTATGAGAAATATTACGGCGATAAAAATTTCGACGGTTTAGTTTCAAAACCACGTAAGTTGAAAAATGGGGATTTTTGAGGCAACTACATTACTAACGATTTAAAATATAAAATAGTAGTGCTAATTAAAGTTTATAAAGTATCCAATAGGAACACAAACTTCTATGAACCGAATATAAGGGATTTAAAATAATATTTCTTATTTTTTTCTATTAAAATCCAGAAAAATCTCTTTTCATAAAAATTTGAACATACGAGGTTTTAAAATCAAGCCGGTGATTTATATTTTTTGATAAGCATTATAAAATTGTCTAGAAATGAGACACGAAAGATATTTCATAGTTAAAATATACGCGAAGAAAAATTGACTGTTTTAGATATCATTAAAAGAAATTAATATTTTATAAAATTTTATGATTATCTATGAAATAGCGAATAATTTCAAAGTTAATTGCACGAAGAATTTTCAAAGATGGGATTTTTCATCCTCTACACAACATATCCTGTTCAAAAAATTCAACAAAATTGAAATTATTCTTATAGCATATCAAATATTTGAAATCATTACATAGTGAAAATAATAAAAATCAGGCTGTCTGTCTATTTTATCTGTTGTGATTTATGCTCATTTCACATGCTAAAGACTAATCTTATGTGTAAGTAGACATATGTATCGATTCTTGCATGCTGTACAATTATTCAATTTTATTATTAATGAGAGCATGAATGAGAATGCTTTTAGAGTTTTGTATTATAGGCTTATAAAAATTATAAAACGAATAAGCTTATAATGTTAGGATTTTACTAATTCCTTCAAAGTATTACTTTTATCCTTTAAATAGACAGGGATACTTAATATAATAATACTTAAACGTGCAATAATACTAAAAAAACATGAAATAAAAAAGAAAAAGAAATATCTGTCCTCTTTTGTCGCAAAAAAAATTTTAAAAGTAACTAAAATATCGAAAATGGTTAAAATCACATCGAAAATATTTTCAAGAATGTCGTATTTAAAACACATTTTTATCCAAAACAAGATTGATAATTTCAGGCAAATTGATAAAACGAATTATAAAATTCAATAATTAATTTTTCGCGAAGCATTATTATAAAGCGATCAACATAATTTCACTTTCAGGTACAATGCTCTGGATTTATTCAAGAAGAAAATAAAATCATAAAATGGAGATACAAATGCATAGAAAAGATCTAGTAAAAAGAATATGAATATCAATTCTACAGTGCAAGAAGATAAGAAATCCTAATATCTCGAAAACCAGTGAACATAATGTGTTCAAACTAAACTAAACTAAGAACCAAATTTGAACAGGACATGCTCATGTGTTGTTTTATTTCTTTAGAGATTAGACCAGAATGTCAAGATATTCCATTCTGGAGAGTATTCTCATTGTAAAAGCATTGAAAAGTTCTGCAATCTGCCAAGAACATTTATGAAAGCAGCTAAAGTGGATTTAATCCCTAAAATGAATACAATCGTTTGATTAATCGTGAAATACGAATATACGGGCAATGTGTCGGCAAAATGAGCATTGTTGGTCGAAAGGAAAATGTTTCTAATATTGACATTGAGAAATGAAAAATGAAGTATTTGCACCAAGTCCGTAGAAATCTCTTAAACTAGCACCACGAAAGGTTGGTATTTATCGAGAAAACATATAGAAAATTATGGTCAGGGAATTGAAATTCTCTTCCTGCAAAGTCCAGCACATGAAACATTGAGTGTGGCGGTGATTGCATAATTATTAGAACTTGCAAAAGATTAAGTGAACTGCATCGACAACGGATCTTTCGATGCGATTCAGGTATGGTATAATGATGAATTGCCTTTTCAACTTGAAGATATGTGAACAAACAAAATTGGATATTTGGGGTCAGAAAATCTTCTTACTGTAATCGGTAGATAAATAGATACATCCACTGTATGTCACAGTTTGGAGCACAATGTCCTGTGTGACCTGATGCGCAACCAAGAAATAATAAATAACATTATTCATCGATGGAATTATCCTGAGCCAACGCATCTGAGATGTGTGAGGCCAACATGTCAGTAAAGGTATATTAACTATGATGTGATGGCCCGATCATTATAAGTGACCCCGAATGTTGTTACATGTAGTTTAATCAAGATAGAGCTGGCTCTCATCCTATTCCCGATGTGAACAAATTTACAAAGAACTTTCCTATTTACAAAGAACTTTCATCACCGTGAGATAGCTCTGAATACCCGGATCACGCAGAAATGAGCATTAAACGGCCATCATGGTTATAATCCATCTATTTTTTTTCTATAGTGGCGTATGAAAGACAAAGTGTACGCGACGAATCGCAAAATGGTTTCCCAGCTGAGTCACTCAAATGCACATGGAGAGAATTGATATACCAACACGTGGATCTGTGATGAAACATTTTGATCTTCTCACGCGTCACGCAATTGCGTGTGATGGTAAACACCTCGGACATAGAATTTTATAAGAAAATATATCGGAATTTGCTATTTAGAATAAATATCTTCATGCTCCCATTTATTGATTTTATCATTTTAGCTTTGGGTGTCTAATTCTTATCACACTGTATGACATTTGATAACAGTCTATTGAAAATTTTTCAACTTAATATAAAGTTTCAGATTTCTTTCCAGCGTTATCCACAAAGGACATTTTTTTTCTATTTATGTAAAATGTAACAATTGTAGAACAAAATCTTTCAAATGTACCTTTTTTAGCCAATAAAAATTAGCAAATAAGATAAATTGTTTCAAATTATAATTTACCGAAATTTTCAAAAATATATTATTTCAATATTTTCCTAATTGCTTACTATCTAGAAATAGATATTAATGTTTTTCAAGAATATTAAAAACATAAACGGACTTTATTATGTAATGTAAATATTTTGCGAATGTCATGAGTTATAAAATATTACGCTATTAAAATTTACGCTATCATTGTTTTAGCGAAGTCATTGTGAGAATGCAATTTTCAGAAAGCGCCTTGTAGAAACATTTCAAAGAATTTCAACATTCAGATAATTAATTAAAAGTTTTCTCAAACAGTCAAAGTGTAACTGATGCCATGAAACCTGATAGTTCGTTCTAGTTGAAAATAATATGTAACTGCTTTTCCAATTGATTAGTAACAATTATGTTTACATAATATTGATGATCTTTTTGTTTAATTTATTAATATCTTCTTGAAATGAACAGATTCTCTAATAGTCAAGTCGAATAAATTTTGAAACTTTAATCTCGAAAAATCTTTCAGCTATAAAAGTGCATTCAATAGAAGAATAAGTAATTTGTTTTGAAAAAAAGGGACATTTGTATCGCGAAGAATAAATGCTACATTTGTGATTTTCAGTCTCTGATCTCAGCTTCTAATATTGACGTCTATATAATTTTATATGTATACCTTCTAAACATCTTCTTGAGGTGTAAAGTTATTAGCCCATTTTTTTATTATGTAATCAAGACATTATATTACTTTTATGTCATAAAATGTCTATTTGTTGTGTACTTTTCCCAAAATCAGTATTGGCTACTAATATGGTTAGAGACAGGAGTTTTTAGCTTGCAATGGATACTGAAGAGAAATGAATTGGTTAAAGACTGGATTTGGTGAGAAGGCATAATGTAATAAAATCTTTTTAGAGACCGAATATATTCACATTTATTACATTTCATTAAATTACTATATAACACAACTATTGATAACAACAATTGATACAAGTACGAGATGCAGCTACGTAGATTAATACCATTGCAATAAATAGTGCCAGAACTAGAATTGACATTATACATAATAAGGACGCGCGCGCACTTACACACACACACACACACACACACACACACACACACACACACACACACACACACACACACACACACACACACACACACACACACACACATATATATATATATATATATATATATATATATAAACACACACATACATATATGTATATACAAAAATTAAATACCTAAAATAGTTTTAAAATGCTCGCAATTATTTGTAAATTTGTTTACAATACAATTCTACGAGCAAAATTTGTAAAAAAAATGACATTTAAATATACCAAAAGATAAACAATGTGAAAATATTCGCTTAAAATTGCATTATTTATTTGTTCAAGAATTGGAAATTACAAATAAAACTGCATTTAAGAAAAAACAGCAATACTATGTTCTTTAGCACAAAAAAGAAAATCTGAAAGAAAACATATATATCCGAAGAACATTACATAAATTCACCTCACCTGTGTTCTTCTTTTCTCTACTGTTTACACGCACACACACAGACACACACACTTACACACACACATACAAAAAAAATACAGCTTTCCGACATCTGTACAGTTTTCTAGAAATTTCTAATAAAGCAAAAAATTATATTCAAGGATTTGAATTTGTATTTATATATTTGTTGTATTAGAATACAAATCGTGAGATGTTGTGCTACAGTTCGAAACATATCATTTCAGAATGCCATTTGAAATATGTTTTAGGGTATACTAATAATAATTTTTATAAGTATATAAGTACACTCAAGTTGAATTCTTAAAAAAATGTTACAAAAATATTCGAATTTTTACACAAAATAGATCAAAGAATTAGCCATAAAGCAAAAACAGATAAATTAACAGTAAACAGAGTTTTGAAAAAAAATGGGAAATATCATGTTTCTATTCTAGTTAGAATGATGTGTCTAGCAAAACACTCCAAGTATAGAAAGTTATAAAATAATTTATTCATAATTTTTTTAAGAACATAAAAATATGTTATCGAATTCCTGAAGTAAGAAATAAAATGTTTTCAATATATTCTTTAGAAACTGTGATTCGATTTTGAAATAGCATCAGACTTTTATTTTTTCATTTTATGAAAAAAGTAAAATTATTGTAAAATCTTCTCACATGAACAGAGTACGTGTTCTGAAGTTCAGAAACTGTAGAATATATTGAAAAAAATTATTGTACCAACTTTGAAAAAAAAACTAAGTATTAGAAATTAGTTTATAATGTTTTACAAAAATTTAGAATTGAAAAAATCAGTATTTTAAGATGCAAAATAGCATTAAAACATAAAATATGCAAATTTAAAAAGCGAAAGTCACTTTCTAAAGAAATAGATGAAAAAAAATGAAAATTCAAACAATGTTTTATAGAAAAATATTTGGAAATATAAAATACAAACAAACACTAAAACAAAAATTATTCGAAAATTTCGCAAAAATTTATTTATTAATATAGTTAAGACCAATTGCAAACGATGATATTAAATCTTCATCAAATCATGAAACCTATAGCGAATACAAACGAGTGTTACATGATATTATTAAGAAAATTTCCATTTCAATGATCCTTTGTTATTCAAAATGCATGAACAATGTAATTAATGACTTGAATCTGCATTTATATGGATTTATTTTTATTTGAATTGCGAGACTTTCAATAAATGTTTATGCAGCAATTATTCGACATGTGAACAGCTTATAGTAACATGAAAAGTTACCTTTTTCAATATCATTAGTATTCTGACATCAAAAACAAGATGTTCAGACGGAATAGAGACTCAATAGCTTCATGAAAGATGAAGTAATAGATTCTGTCGTATAAAAACAGATTATGCATCGGCTTTAACTTCTAAACCGAATGTGATTAATGCTGGTTATTTGAACTCCATTTCAATGATTCCAAATTATTGCAATTGCTATGCAGATTTCATGTCTTATATATTACATATACGGCATAAAATATCCCTTAAGTATCTGAAAAGTACGCCATTTTTATGTGAAGTATTAAAAAAAAAGAAGTAAAAATTCTTTCGAAATTATTTTGCTTTTTGTTTAGATTATATTTGAAAAGAAATAAAAATATATTTGTCATTCGCCTCAAAATATATTAAGTGATATAACAAATAGAAGATATCTCCAGTAATGATAGCTTTCAATACAGCAATATAAAACAACTATAAAAGAAAATAAAGACCTCTACAATTTGAGTTGAATGCTGAAGAGTAATGTGCACTTGCCTGTAACATAGTAATGGTGCAGAAAGTCTTATTATTTGAGTCTAGGATTCTTCACAAATGCTTGTTATTTTCTGGTGGATAAATTTTCCTGTTTTTATTTCATCCTCACATTTATTTATTCCTTACGGTATTATGGTTTTTTAAAAATAATTTTTAGTCCCACATTCAGTGCGTGTCTAGAAAGAATGAATTAGACTGTGCAGAATAAATGAAAACTGGAAATTCAAGCCACGCGATGAGATGACTATTGTTCTTTTACAAACAAAGAGTCATTTCAGCGAATGCACATTATTTCCAGAACTCGACTCTTATTCCAGATACCATTACTAAACACTATTAGCAGAGGGAATGATAAAACATTATCTTGTAGAAAGGACGACTCAGGATTTTAATTTTATTTATATAAGTGCATATTTTTGAGAAATAAAACTCTAATACTGCCTGACTGCGCCTTATTTTATAGAAGAATAGGTACTATATGTTATTTTCTAAGCTAAGTAATCAGTGATTTTTTTGTTTGTTTTAATAGTAGAAAACTATTATTATTTGTGCTTAGAAGCGAATATGAAGCATTTTTACAAGGCTTCATCATACATTTCTGTTTGTTTAGAAAGACATGCATTTGGATTTTTTTTTCTTTTGAACTTTAATGAATCTTGGCGTTTTTGAATTTATATTGTTACACATGATCAAATCTTCGATAGAATTATCAGAAAAATGGTTTAAATAAAGTTTTCTATGACTCGAATAGATATCCGTAAAAATTTTTTTATAGAATGACAAGCAGGTGTTCTGACATAGGGAGAGCTCGTCTTCCGGGCGATCTAGGCATCCCTAGTTCGAGTCACGGTTCGGGCATGGTTCTTCCTTTGTGTTCTATTTGTGAGGTGTGCGAATGTGCCCACCTTTAAAAAAATGCTATGCAAGCGAATGTGACTCATGAAGTAACTAAGTCGTATTCCTGGCCCTAGTTGGCACTACTGAAAAAACAAGAGACGCTCACTCGGCTTAAATAACTGAAAGAGAACAATCAGCGGTCTTGTAAAGGGCCATAAGTCACAACAACAGAATGATCTATTTCATTTATTAAAATTCGATTCAAATATCTTATACATTGAGCTAATTGCATATTGTCTTAAATATTTTCTGCTGGAGATGGCTATATTTTTTACAATATTATTGTTTTAATATTCTTTCAGCATTTTGCTTACTGAAATTTCTCTTTTTATTCGGAAATTTTATCTTATAGATTTCGAGTGCTTTAAGATTCCTTAACCTTATTCGATCAATCTTGGTTATCTTAAAATCCTTATTCCACCATGAATAATTCTTGTGTATAAATACCTCTAAATAAGAAATATTTTGATACTTTTGTTTCTATCAACAAAGTGTTTTCACATATCAAATTACGATAGAAACTGAATCTTTTATAAAAAAATGTGTTAAATAAAAAAGTATTCATTTAAAACATCGCATTCTTTTTGTTCATTGTTTATATGAGCGTACTTAATAGAGTCTAGTTCAAACAAATCATGATGCAATTAAAGCTTAGCTATTTGTTAATTTGACTCTTAAGCGTACGTTATCATTCGAAGTATTGAACAGTACTTCATTTTTCCCCTTGTAAACTGCAAAGAACCAAATCTTTTTTGTAAAATTTCAACAATGGGAAATATCACACGAAAACTGTGAAATTTCATTGCCACATTTGAACGTAAGAAAACTATTTAAAAATATACTTCAATAGTTCTCAAACCTCCAGAAAAATTACACGCTAAATAATTAAAATCAGCATAGATGAGATTTCTTAAAATTTAGAAAAGTGTAAGAAATACTGTTGTTTAATAGCATCTTCGGACAAAAAGGTATTATCAAGGAAAAATTCATGTTTAAATTTTGAATAATTAAGAGTCTAATTAAAGTTTTAAAAATAATAATTTAGTTTGCAAATTTCAAACATTGAAAGGTTTATAAATGACAGTGTTAGTAGATCTGAGTCTGGCAAATGACAGACATATAAAATATTTTGTTTTTAGAATACATAACTGGAATTAAATTTCGAATTCTTCCTTGAGATATTTTTAATCTTATTATGTATTCAAAAACATTAAATATGATTTTAAAATTGAGAAACAAATGTTTATGTCGTAAAATATTGCGATTAATTTGGGAATTGCAATTATAATGCTGAATTCGAAAGAAATAAAAATCTGATTATAGAAAGATATTTGAAATATAAATCGATAGATAAGTTATTCTTTAATCATATTTGGTTTGACATGTTTGCAATCAACGGTCTTTTTTTTTTAATTTTATATGCCAGCATGTCCATAAAACATAACATTGAACATTGAACTGTTAACCGTGATATCATTTATGATTTTACAAACTTTGATAATTATATGGATTAAATATTCTCAAATATTTCGAAATTGGAGATAAATTTTGCTTTTACGGGTTTAGATTCAGAAAATGGTTTAATATTTTTGAGAAGTCGAGAAATGATTCAATGTTTTTTTTCTAAATAAAATATCACAAAATAGTTTTCAACGGTTTGCAAAAGAATTAAACATGCAAAATAAGAGTTACGAGACTCTTATTATATTACATATTTTTAGCATCAAAAAGAAGAAAAATAACATTGGAAAATATCTGTTTTTATTTTTAAATTTATTTTCGAAACGTATCTTTTATACCAAGAAATATCAATAAATGCAGTATCATAATTTGTCTATAAAATACCAGAGAAAGAAAAAGAATCAACGAATCGATTTGAAAAATAAATTAAGGGATTATTAATATCAGTTTTTCTAAATCTATTCTTTTAAAAGGTAAATTTTCTTTTGGAAGAACTCGTATGTTTTTGTTTTCTTTTTCGTTTAAATGCATGTTTCGAACTCCAATTTTCAGAAATAGCTGAGTCTTTTAAATCCTTCCAATTCTGCTTTTAAGTTTCAAAATAAGCAGGAAAATATATATGGAAAGATAAAAGAAAGTTTTAAATGCATTTGAAATTCCTTTTTGCCATTTTGAATCATAAATCTTGTTCCTCTTGCTTCCTTTTTCTCATAGGAGAAAGATTCCAAAACAAATTGTCCAAAGATGTATTTTGGTGCAAAATGGAAAAAAAAGATGATTTTTGCTTATTATAGCTTTGTTTGAAAAATAACAGTAATGCACATCAATAAAAGTAAAAAACTTTCAAAACATTGCATTTTCCCAATGGTTATCTAAATACTGAATATCTTACTGAAACAATTTCATCACAGAAAAGCTAGAAAAGATAAGGTATAGTTCCCAAAACATTATACTGAAACTCATTCATTGCGTCCATAAATCTTATTTGAATTGCTTGCATTTTTCAACTTTATAGTATATTTGAAATACTTTCTAGAAAGAAATAAATAAAAAATCTTTAAACTCACGCTTTTACAGATGAGGATATGTCTTTTTCAACCTAAGCCTAAACAAAATTTACATCATTCACGTATATGTATCTTGCTTTTTGATATCGCCTTATTTACATAATGATATTTTATAATCGTCTGAAGTTGTTGCTGAAATTATAATAGGTAATGAATTCAAATTTTTCTTGGTTTATCGTCAAATGAGAACAGTAAAATTATATACATTATGATTGAAACTAAAAGTTTAAATTCATTATTCTTAATGTTCATTTGAAATGTTTGCCATAGATTTCCATTTTCAATGAATAACATTTGCATAAAAAATTTAAATTTACATATCTTTCTTTTATGTTTCGATTGGGGGGGGGATAAAAAGCCGATGAATATTAATGAAAAGTTGACAATTTTAGGCACTATGTGAAATCACGTTCCATAATCTAATGCCAGCTGGGATATGATCACTAATTGTATGCAGTACTTAACACCCCTAAGTTTAACAAAACTTGAAAGATATCAAACAGTAAATTACAGTTGAAACCAAACAACAACAGAATTAAAATCTTGGGAATGAAAAAAAAATGTGAAATCAACGATAACCCTTTTTGGATTCCTATGTAAAAGATGAAAAAATGCATTGCCATTTACGTATTACCAAATTTCTACATGATTCCAAAACTTTTTTGAACAAATTACTCTTTTCAGAAATTTGAATCCGCTATGTCAAAACATCTTACTATGCTTATATCTACCACAATATAATAAAAAAAGTCTAAATATCGACGTAGGTATATTTTTATAAAATATATACTATATTCGCGATCCTTACATGGCTTCTTGTCAAATATAATGATCTCATATGAAGAAATGATTCTCATATATATGATTCCAAGTTCAGTGTAAGAAGAAATATATATTCGAATGTTGAAGTTCGAAAATTCATAAAGGGAAATTCGGGAACGTATTCGTATAAGAAGTTTATTGTGGATTTGAAGAATTTTAATTATTTAAGTAATAAATAAATTTTATTGGGAAAGACAAAATCGATATTCAATCCACTGGTAAGAAAGATGAATTTCTTTCAAAAGATTTTGAAAAGGAACTAAATTATTGACTTTATATATATGGCTACAATGTTGGACAAAAAAAAAAAAAAATACTACACTTCTTCAAGTGACATTGTGTAAGTAAAATGAGATACTATTATGATTTAGCACAATCGATATTACTTATTTTTATAATTCTAGCTTATAAATTTATCTCACCTATATACTAAAAATATTTCACTATAACCTGAATATATTTTTAACAGATGGTAATAAATGTTATTAAAAAATGGGATTAACGGATTGATAGTTAATATTAACTTCGTTTTGAAGCTCAATCTCTTTTTTTCAGCAGACTGAAATTCGAAGTAATTAGGGAAACTAAACGATAAAATGATCCTATCTTCCATCAGAACTAGAGAAAAATCACCTGTAAGCTCTTCATCAGTCACTTCGTTGAACTCGTTGATTAAGGCTACTACCTAAACATGCGATTCACAGAAAAGAAATAAAATCTTTTCTTTTATTTTCGCCATTCACTTTCTCATTTCATGCAAAACTAGGCTAATTAAACTTCTTGATCTCATACGTATATGTTAAACTTATATATATTTAAAGATTTGTAGTATATCGATTGCGATTTTTTTACGGATATTGCAATTCCAATACGATCAGTCCTATGAAGAATAACGTGATAATTTGTCAGAAAAGATTTCATCAATTGATTAGTATTTAAATGTCTTATATTACAAAAAAAAAAAAACCATCATCCTTTATAAGAACTGTCAAATGCCGGTGAATTAAGATATAGAATATTGTAGCGAAACTTGTTCGAACGCGGTTCAGACTGAATGGCTGAGTGGTAGAGTTGTATGAACTGAAACCGACTAGAATTTTGTTCTAGAATGTTCTTATAATTTCTGCATCTTTCTAAACTGGAAGATTCGAATCCATTCGTCGTGTGTTTAAAAAAATAGGCGTAAGGTTTAGTTCCTTGAATAAAATCTTGATTTCTGAGCTTTATCTTTGACTTTAGTTAACACACGGTGTATTTACGCAACAATAATATAATTTGAGCCATAATGTAATTTTCAGATTCATAACATCATTTTTGTTCAGTTACCAAAGGATATTGAAATGTTCGAATTTTTCATTCAAAAACAACAAAAATTTCTCGCTTCCCCCGCCTCCCTGAAAAACCTCAATGGCAGCCCACGTTCTTAAAGTTTTGTGATACAAAAGAGGCCTTTGCTTTGGTGATAGGTATTAAACAAAAATGCTCAGATATTTTTTGGATGTTCTTAAAAAAATATCTCGTTATCTCAAAATAATCCACATAAGTGAACATCTCCCACAAACAAAGCAGGTGCCATAGGTATTAATTTAATACTGACAGGAAGGGGAATTTGGCGATGAAATTCCGACGTAATGAAATTCCAGTAAAAGTTTTAAAATGCTGAAGAACGCTTGGAGCGCGTTACAGGCCGCCTTGCATAAGTTTCACTTGAACGCGCTAGACGCGTTACGGACAAAAAAAGAGGTTAATCCTTTAACACTTCTAGAACTTCTAAAATATAAAGAATTTCGCCGGATTTTATATATTTTAAGATATATGTTTTATACGCGGAATATTTAAAGATGGTCGGCTATTTTGTTAGAAATTGTACATTTATATCTACTACTGAAGTACATTTAGACGTGAGGTTAGCAAAACCTTTAATTTTTTGTAGTAAATATTCAACATTAAAAGAATTTCAAAATAAATATTTTTAAAAAATTAAAAAAAGTATCAAGGAATTATGCTATGTTTTTAAATCCATGAAGATGGTCTTTTGTATTCAAAAAATGAAAATACAAGGAAAATTGTTTCTTAACACAATACAATTAAATACATAAAAGAACTATTGTTAGAAACAGCAGATGTAAAAAAACTAGCCAAAAACATGCTAATATTGTTCTATTGTTTATTTATATTTCTGTTTTATTTAACTATTTATTACAAGCAAATTTGAAGATCTTAAGAGTCGGCATATTTTATACGAGAGCATTTATATTTATTACTGAAAAATTAATTTTATTCATTATACAAAAATAGAAAGGTATACATGCACACACACACATAGACGCACGCAGAAAAAGAGAGAAGGAGAGAGAGAGAGAGGAATTGCATTTAAATATATGGATTCAAAACAATTTGTCTAGACTTTTGATAATTCTGTAATTCAAAGTATGCATTTTGAAAATTTTAATTGCAAATCCCTCTGAATATTGTTTGCAACTATTGTCGGCCCCAATTCCATGGAAAATTGCAGAATTCCTTTCGACTCACCTATTCTGCAATCTAAAATAGTGAGTACTTCTGGATATTAGATTTTTTTCTTTGCTTTATGTAAACAGAGAATTGCAGTGAAATTTCTTAATGGATGACTGCTTACAATATTATTATGATACTCTAAAAGAATTCTTTATATTCGGGTACAGACTGATGTAAATAAATTTCGTCTCGAAACGTCTTTAGAGATATGGATATTCGGAAAGTTAATCAGAAATTTAATGAATCTAGAATTCCTCTTTCTTTAATTAACCATGCGAATAAGGTTAACTGTATTAATTAGTAAAGCTTCTCCATTTTTCTGCTGATTAATATAAAAGTTTGAAATTATGTGTAATATTTCCGTTAAAGGGTTTCTTAAAAAGTTTTTCTAACACACAAAAAAATAATGTCTGCAATTATATTAGCATAATAATTCCAAAGTTCACATCTTGGGAGCAGTACTTTTGAAATTGATGGAAAAAATGACGTTGCTGAAATTTTATAAAATTATGAGTACCAGGTAACACTTTTAAATTTGCCACTTTAATTTATTCTAGACAATGCAAGATTTTTTTTTCTTGCCTTGTTTTCTAAATATTTCCCTGCACCTGCAGTTCGATTGTTTCTTAATCGTAACATGCAAACGGATTCTTCATAGGAATGATTCCTAATGAAAATAAACTTTTGTGAAGAAAATAAATTTATAAAAAAAAGTTGATTTTATTGAAAAAATTGGAAAAAATTTACATGTTAAAGAAAAAAAAAGATAGTAATATAGTTTTTTCTTTTTTTTAAAGAAAATTTGCTTTTTATGAAAATAACAAGCATCTGAATTTTTAACTGTAAAAAATAAAGGGGAGTGAATAAACGAAATTACATTCAATGTAATCAGAAAGGAGAATTTTCTCTAAAACAGCTGTAATGGAATTTTTCAGAGTAATATATTCATTAATGCCGGCGTTAATTCACTAGATCAACTAGATAAAATTAACTATCTCTAGGCAGTTTTGTTAAGAAAAATTCTCCTGCCTAGAACAACAAAAATAGTAACATTTAGAGAATGGGCAAATGAAGCCAAAATATAGAAACGAATGATTCCATAGGCCCAAGATAGGTGAAGAGATAAAAACTATGAGCATCAGATAATCATAATCACTGATATTTTAGTGCTTTGATTACAATTATTTATACGCCAATGCGATTTTGCGTTTAAAACTTGTAGCAACTGGAGTGCCAACCCAAAGAAGAGTGTTAAAGTAAAATCATTACAAAAGTTCCGTATCTCTACAGTGTTGAAAATAAAGCAAACAAAAACGCGAGTTCAATAAAAGGAAAAAATCATTAGTTTTTTTTCTTTTTTTAATTAGTTGTATTGCTACAAAACTTTTAAAACAGATAAAGTCATGTCCTGTGCTCTCTCCCTCTCTTTCACGTACAAATTAAAACATTCGACCATTTTTTTTCGACCATTATAGTATGTAATTTAATTTTTGTTATCAAACGGAATTTATAAGCTAAGATACTCATTTTATAAGTAAAGAAATGTTTAAAACTTATAAAATTGATTCTTTTGTACTCAGTATAGCTTAAATCGCTTAAATAATTGTTTCAATGCTTAAAGCATTCATTCAACCTTTACTCTGAAAACAAAACAAACAAAAACAATTTTTTTTTAAAAAAATAAAGTTTTCTTAACTATTTTTTAAATGGAAACATATGTAAATTCAATTCTAATTCATACAATTATGCAGATATTTTAAGAAATTCACGGAGATGCAAATAATATGATTTGCATTACCATGCAAATCATATTATTTACTGTTGGAATTTCATTTTTATTATTTCACATTGTTCCGGACATTTACTTAAATATCATAAACAATCAATAATAATCATCATATCATCCGCAAATGATATATATAAAAAAACATTTCAAAAATATTTACATACATTTGCTTCAAATATATTTCCAAATATCCAGTTTATATTAGTATTGTGGACTTTAGAATAAAATTTATTTAAATTGCAATTTATTTCCTGTAAGTTAAAGTAAAAATAAAATAATTCTCTTTATAAGAAAATAAGTTTTAAAATTTGATAAAATTAAAAATTAATGAACTTCGGGGAAAATTCAGAACTGAAATAACTTCATTTGAATTAATTTTTTTAATTTACCATTTCATTATAATTTGAAAGATTTAAAATTTTTGGTTCCCTTTTATAGAATTCCCTTTTATAAAGAAAAAATAATTGATAGAAGAATAAATCGCAATACGAATTCTGAATCTAAATTTTCGGTAACAGTTTTGTTATTAAGCTAAGTAATGTTGCATACACATCAAAATAACACAAATGTTGCACTGGAAATTGAATTAACAGGCGAACCCGATTTAGTATCCTTTTAACTATCGCAACATCTTGCATGCACTTGCGTGAAACGAAAATGCAATTCCTTATTCAATGTTGTTTTTTTCTATAAATGGCCTTATTGCATCCTATCTATCAAATTATTGCGTCTAATTTATTATAATACATATTTGGATAGTTACATAAAAGTTAATGCACTTACAATTTTTGATTTTTTTTTTCAATTTAAGTACATGCTTCCTATTTTATAAAATTGATCACTAATAGTATAAGTTATATAGAAAGAGAATAAACCATTTCTAAAACGTGTCATTTAACCCTTTCTAAGGCAGTTGGAAGTATGCTTCTCATCAAATTTATCAATCTTTGTATGAAATTATGTAGGTTGGCATAAGTTCTGACATACTTTTTAGAAAGACAGAAACTTAGATGCTTCAGTTCTTTATCTCACACAAAATGATGTGTCTTGATTTGTTACTTAATTGTTAATTAACCAAATTAATTAATTCATTAAATTAAATTTATCTAATAAGCTAAATGAATCCCTTTTCTTATTCTAATTTCAAGTCTAAAAATATTTTAACATAATATAACTAGAAAAAAATGGCCCTTTAAAGGGTTAAAGTTTTTTATGAAAGATTTCGACAGATGAACTAGAAAATTATTTATTAAAATAAAATAAACAGTAAATTAAAGAAAGATAATTATTAAAATTTGTTATTTGCTTATGAAATTATATTAAGTGTTCATACATTCTTAAATTTTTTAGATAAAATAAATGTTGTCATTTGTTAAAAGAAATTTGACTGAAATGAAACTAAATACAACATTTTCAATGTTTACTACTTTGAAATAAATATTAGACTTGGGATGTTTTAAAAGAAAAAGAAAAATTTCTCGTATTTAAATAAATAAAACGAAAGGGACGAACTTCTATTCACATGTCATCCAATACACGATTTTAAACACTTATGCTGTTATTTTATGTACTACTCGAGGCAAGATTCACAGATGATATATGCAATTCGAATGATCTCTAATGTAAAAATCAGACAATAATATAAATATTAGACTTGGGATGTTTTAAAAGAAAAAGAAAAACGAAAGGGACGAACTTCTATTCACATGTCATCCAATACATGATTTTAAACACTTATGCTGTTATTTTATGTACTACTCGAGGCAAGATTCACAGATGATATATGTAATTCGAATGATCTCTAATGTAAAAATCAGAATATCGCCAATGAAGAAAGATACACATTTCATTCGGCTCATAATTATCATAGTAATTAAATATTAAAACTTTAATGAACCGATTTATACAAATTAGTTCTTACACAGATTAATTTAACTATAAGGAAGACAAATTGTAATCTGGCATTAACTGCATTAGAAGATAAATTATACTTAATTCCATTTCCTAAAGGAATAAAATAACGGAAGGGAGCTAATAAAGGAAATAAAACAAATCAATCTAAATTTTAAATTTACCCATCAAGTGGTTAATATAAAAAAGACAAGCATTTTTTTTTTCTCTAAAACTAGGGTACATGTTTGCAAGGGATTTAAAACTTCTTATATTTCCTTACCTTTCTGAAGAAATTTTTGAAGAAGGTTAAAAAAGAAATGCTTTTCAAACTTTTCCTAACTTTATATTTTGAATTTTTATCCAATCTTTTATGCATCGCTGAAACCTGAGGCGATAAATTACGCCTTTTGACATTAAAGTTTAAAAGAAAATGTAAGAGCTTATCTGTTTTGTATTCTTGTTTTTTAAACAAAATTCACCTGAATAGTGAGCAGAGATTGAGCAGTCTTGTGGCCTTTTCATTTATCTGACTTGAACCCTTTATTCGAATTATTTGATATTTATTTCTGTCAAAGAAGGATTAGTAGTTTCTTCTCGCTTGCAGTTACCTTTAAACTGTAAACCATGGATTAATATTTAATTATAGTTCTTTTTAATTTATTTATTTTGAAATTTAAGATAAAAATATACAACAATGAAGACAATGTTTTATAAATTAAATATATATTCTCAAAATATACACGCAAATATTGCAAAATGTTATAGTACCTAAAAACATTCAAGTGTATTTATATAAAATATAAATAATTAGAAATGGAATTTTGTTTTGAATAATTATAGCAACATATGAAATTCAAAATATTAAATGCATCTTAATATTCTGACTTAAAAAATATTTAAAATCTTTCTTAATACAATATTTTTTATTTTATGGTTTAATCTCTATGAAATTTGCTATGTTACCAATTATAAAGTCTACAAACGATAAGTTAAATTTTTTGAATTTTATAAACGAATTTAAATCTGCTATGTGTTTTGCAACCTGTTTTAAATAATATTTACTAGAAATATTTATATTTACTTGAACTTATAATAAACAGGAATTCTTAAGTGGGCGTGTCTGTATTAGAACAGATCAAAATTTTCACATTCATCAATCAAATATTTGTGAACAATTTGAAGAATGGAAATATGAAACTTGGATTGATTATTTAAAAATTTTAATTAATTAAAAATGAGATTTTCCGGCCATTCTTCCATGTTACATTACGAAGGTAATAATGATGAAAAATGCAATTTGCCCAATTGTAAAATTTAAAACAATATATTTTTATTACTATCAATTTAATTATAGTGTAATTTTGTTGGTGGACCAGCAAAATCTTTAAACATATTTTTTTTGCAATATTTTCAACAATACATTTCATTATAAAAATAAAGTTCAAATATTTTTAATCGTTTCATAAAATATTTAATTGTGTGATTTTCTTCCAGTATTGAAAAACTAAAAATGAAAGATCCGATTTATCATACGCGCATTTTATGTGAAAAATAAGAAACTGAAACTGCATTACAGCGAAAGACAACTGCATTTGAAGAGAGAATACAGAGACAGTTAAAATTTCATTGGTGCTATGATCTTAGAGATTTAAATCCATTAAGAAGAGTAATTTTAATATTAAATATAACAAGCATATTCTATTAAATTAACATAGTTGTAATTATAACTATTCGTTTAAACTATAACTATAACTATAACTATTCGTTTAAACTATAACTATAACTATTCGTTTAAACTATAACTATAACTATTCGTTTAAACTATAATTATAACTATTCGTTTAAAAAGATTTTATCATGGAACTCCTGAACATACAGCCAGTATTTTCGGCTAGCATAATGGTCATTAAAGACTGTAATTAGAAGTATATTAAAAATTAATAATCATATCTAATAATCACACTGATATAAAAATTAAATTTAATGTTTATAATTTATTAAAATTACGGCGATTAAATTTTTATTTAAATATCTAATGCCATCTTAGTTATATTTATTGTCTGACTGAGACCTAGGAAATGAATTTCATATAGACATTGTTGTATTTAAAGATTTCATATCAAATTAATCATTGAAAGAAAATCAGATTAATGAAAAACGAAAATATATTATTTGATGTATTTCTAGAATTTCATAGCTAATTCAGTATGATATCGCTTGACTCAGATGCTATTTAACCAGATTTTAAAAAAAAATCCTTCATAAAAACAATCTCTTTACATTTAAATTCGAATCCAAAACTATACCGAAATATTTATATTTGGAATAAAAGGACTTCACATGTGGAAATGTACTTTAGTTTAAAGTAAATTTCTTCGGAACATGCGGAGGAGTCTCATAAAATAAATTTGTTCTTATGAAAATATTTGACTTAAAAATTTAGAAAATTTCAAAAATTGCTACCAAGTACCTTTCGAATAAAGGAACAAAAATATAATTCTTATGTGTTCAAAGAAATGTGTAATAATCTTTTCATGTTTTCTAAGAGAGAGTTCGCTGGTTTTTGAAAGCACATCGTCTGAATCTATGCATTTATGCGCTTTATTTGATTTTTTACATATCTTGCGACATTTGATATCATTAAAATAATATCTCATTCTATGAATTTTCAATCAAATGCCAAATAAAGCACGAAAAAAATCATCATAAAAGTATAGCTTCGGATAATTAGAAGAACCACCCAACTATATTCTGTCATTGTTCATCGAGTATTAATCGAAGAGGTATCATTCTAAACGAATTAAATTACTCTTAAAGATTTTTGAATCAAAAATAGCATAAGGGACCGTCCATTTATTAATATAACAACAGACTTAAAACGTTCCATGGAAACATTCATTTTCCATACCAAATTGTAAAACTATCGAAATTTGTTCGCAGAAATCAAATTTCCTTTGTCTATGTCTATTCGTTTTGGAAATATGAATTAATAACAATTTGTCCTCCTAATGTTAAAATGAAATTATGGACTTTCACTCATATCTTAAAAATAATAAAATTATTGAACTGAACTCTTTATTTTTTGTGAAAATGTAAGGTATACTACAAATTTTGCATACATATGATTCTAAAACGAATGTGCAAAATTTAGTACGATGTGCATTCCATCCTAGTAATAAAAATATATCCTGTATATATGCCTTCATATAATAATATCCATTTTAATGAGAAATCATTTGTAAAAACACTAAATAGCTGAAATAGCACGGAAGAAAACTAATTTTATATTCAATTAGTGAATGAAATGAACTACTTTTTAATATAATGGTAAAATAAAATGGTGTATCAGTCATGTCTGTTTATGAGTGGTAAGCAATAAAGCACAAGTATATACTGATTAAAAAATGATACTGGTATAAAACGCCAAGAAAAAAAATATTTTTTTTCTTTCTTCTTGATAATAAATTAATTTTAACAATAAAGTAATAATTCTGTTAATATATATATATATATATATATATATATATATATATATATATATATATATATATATATATATATATATATATATATATATATATATATATATATATATATATATATATATATATATATATATGAAAAGAATACTTAGAAGATTTATTTATACGAACTGTTTTAAAAATTCGATAAGGATGAAAATAAAACATTTTTTAAAAGATGCCCTAGAACTAAAAATACAGAACGTGAGAGGATCCTTTTTTATTCCATGTCGATTTCGAGTTTTTATTGTATCGAAAGTTTCATCATGTAGTCAAATCTAATATATCTTAAATCTGTTTTAGGACCAATGTCGTTCTGTTGGTACGGTATTAAAATTAGGAGAGAGGAGTTAGATCTGATAATATTATACCAAAAGGCATCCTAATATAACTCTTATGTTACTTCAGAACTGAATGTTGATTTAACTAAACTACAATGATTAATTATAACTACTCTGCAATTTAAATATCTTTAATATGTAATCTATAAGCTTCACTGATTTAATAAAATGACGTGAACTAGCAATTCCGTGCATTATTTTATGGCTTTACACATAATGAAACTTTTCACGTGTCTAATTCTAACGTGTCATTATCTCATTATCTTTTAACGTGTCACTATCTCATAGATTCATTTGCTCTAGTTAAAGCAAAAGTTTTAAAAATTCTCTACAAAGGAAACCACTGAACTTATAGCTACCAAATTTCGCATGTGTTTACTTTTGTAATATCAGTTATTCACTAAAAAAATATCTTTAAAAAATTCTCATTATATTTTAAATTGAAAATTAATCGATTATCCCAATAATTTTAGCTCTTTATCTCACAATAAAGTATTTTCTCCTCATTTTACAGTGATGCTAATGTTATATCCTTACAACAATTCTTTAGTGCTAATTTTTTACAACTAATTTTTAACTGCTTGAATTGTTCCGCTGATACACATGCGCATTTCATTATGTTAAATACATTTATTTACGTGCATCTTATTGTCTTTGAAGTTAAGATCTTCCTGATTTTCCTAACTTTGTTTTTTTTAAATAATGCAAATATAGGCAAATAAAATTTAACTACTATCTTGGAACAATAATTTTGACCAAAGGTTCAAATATCACTTAATTTTTTTAAAGAAATATATGTCAACTTTTAACTAAGTTTGAGGTTTATATTTCTCTTGGTCTTTCATTGGTTAAATAAATTTTGGAAGTACATACATTGCAATGTAATAGGAAACTGAATAAATCTTGTCCATAATTTTTCATTATTTTAATTTTACTTTAGAAATACATTCAAGAAATTTCTCGTAGTTAATCAGAACATAGCTGTTTCTTCAAGTCACATTCGGAAATCTACATTTCTTTATTAGGTTGTTTTCCTTCCTTTCTGGTCACAGAATTTGCTTCATCGAATTTGAGGTTATTATAGTATTACTCATCCACATAAATATATACATAAACTAAAATATTAAAAAAAGCGTGTTTTTGTTTTATCTTGTATATGTTTACAAATTTAAATATATGAGCAAAATTATCATTCTGATTAAAAAACACAAAGAAAGGCTTCAAAGAACGAAATGAATGACATAAAGAACGAAATTCAAAAAATACATTATTCATATTTTTGCGGATTGTGACATCTTTGATAAGGATAAATAAAATTATTTATGGTAAAAATTTATTCGACAATTCATTCCATGACCCACATATTTTTTAAAAGAAATTTCTAGTTAAATTTGCGTAAGCAGATGATAATATCATATAATATCAGTCTCAGATTTTCAGACAAAATGCTCTTTCTTTGTTCATAAAAAAGATATTTAAAAGAAATATTTTTACAGTAATACATTCTAAAGCATTTCTATTTATAATTAAAGGAAAATATTTATTTTTTAAATATAGATTTATTTGTACCATCATTCTTCGATTAAACTCGATGATGAAACTTGTTCAGCTTGATAAATGGAATAAAGACTCCTAGTTTCATTACTGACAGTTAGTAATTTCACTTAAAATATTATATTATACTATATTTTGATTCATAAAAGAGTTTAACAGCTTGCTTTATTTTATTTTTTATTTCAAATTGAAAGAAGTCAAGAACTGCCTGAATTGTGTTAGAAGATAAAGGTCATGATAGTTTGTTGGTATTTGCAAATCAAGCTTCTATGTTTTGTATATAATTAATATACATTTAGTGCATAATTATGAAAATAATAATATTAAAGCAATTTATTTAATGTATGCAGTAATAAAAATAAAATGGATGCAGAATTCTCAAACATATCAAAACTTCTAGACTCTTTATCCAATCTTTTACATAACTTAATACTAAAGAAAGTTGACATGCAATAGCGCTCCTATCAAATTCGCCAATAAGCAGCAAAAGTGATGTTAACTGCATCTTTTTAAGGAAAATTTCCCATTCGGATACATAAAAACCATTCTAAATCTGGAATGGCAATCAGAATGGGACAGAAAAGAGGTAAATAAGCTTCATTCTATTAAATATTCTATCGAATTTTGGCCCAGTTTACCTAACAGAAAATTGGATACAATTATTACTCGCTTAAGAATTGGCCATACGAGAATTACACATAAAAATTTGTTGTTGGGGGAGCCCGCCCCTCGATGTACAATAGGCCAATGCCTTTTGACAGTTCGACACATTCTTATAGAGTGTCCACGTTTTAATTCTCAACGAGTTCAATGTTTTCATTTGTCTCACCTTGTTTTAAAAGACATTCTTAACAAAGTTCCTCATCCTCATCTTTTTACCTTTTTAAAAATGATAGGTTTCTTCTATTTTATATGAGTATTATTCATTCTCTTTTAATGGTTCAAATCTTTACAACAGATGTTTTTCTCTAGAATAGTGTATTTGTGAAAGTGAGCAGAGGTTTTGAATAACCTTTTAAAATGTTACCATGCACCTTTTTAAATAACCATATGTTTGCATATACCTTATGGTTGGTGCTGTATAATCAGAAATGGTTTTAGCGCCAGTAAACTCCATCAAACTCAAACTCAAACCCATTTCGGAAATGCTTGTTACTATTATTTTGCTTCGAAATAATTTTAATAAATTAATTTTCTTTGGTGAATTTTTTGCACTTGCTTTTGCCCTGCTTATTTAAGACTAATCCAGCTATTTAAAGAATTCATCAAAATATGAAGTTTCATCAAAAAGACAAAGGCAATCATTTCCAAAATTTTTGAGCGTAAGATAGGAAATTTGAAAAACTGGTATAAATTAAACTTAACTTTTGAGTTTTAATTTGGTAAAATTCTTTTCTTTGATACTGGATTTTGATAAAATATTAAAATAAAAACATCAATAAAAAATTTTAAGATAAGAAAAATAACAATAATTTAGTTAAGAAATTTTTTTTCGAAAAGCTGACACAGTATGGAAGTTAGTTTTAGAAGAATTATTTCACAAAGTCACTTGCTTGGATTGTGGAATTCGACAAAATATTCAGATGAGAATAATAATAATCGAAAGCATATAGAAGTTGATTTTTAATGAAATAATTTTCTTGCTTAATAAATTTCGATAGAATATTAATAACTATATATATATAATGATGATTCAATTAAAAAGAGAATATTCAGAAAAATAAATATATTAAACATTGCTGTCATTTGAGAAAAATTAGAAAGTTCATCTGCAAAGTTTTCAATTAAAAAAGTAAAAAGTAATGTTTAGCTTAGCATACCTAGATTAATGTCTTGTATCCAACGAATCACCCAACATCATATTGGAACTAGATTTGTAACTTTGAATTTCAGTACTATAGGAATATGATATCTATTCTAAATATCAGTTTCTAAACTTTTACAGTGCATGCACATTGAAATTAAAAATTAAATTATAAAAATACTAAAAGATTTTTTTAAATGAAAAAATATATATTTAATAGGAATTGCAGATTTTTCTTTCTTTCTTTCTTTTGTACTATTCAAATTAAAAATATATTTTTAAAGCAGTACCTTTAATTGTTTTTAAAGCAGTACCTTTCATTGAGCAATTTATTCTTTTATCTTTGTGGAAAATAGCGAGTATTGATTTAATTTAACCCAAATACGGAAGACATGAATATGATTTTTAAATGAAAACTTTCAAAATTACAGTCCGTTAAACAATAAACATAAAAAAGCAGGCAATGTGGAATTTGGTTTATTTTCGCTTTTGGCTCTTGTAATAAGATTTTATTACAGTAAGGAATGCACCAGAATTCTTTATTTATGAAGAAATAAGCTTCCAAGCTTTGGAATGCTAAGTATTTCCTTCCGGAAGCAAAATAATACTGCAAGAGAAAAATAAGAGTATATATATATATAAACACACACAGAGTAGAAGAGTAAGAAGATTGCTTAAGATAATAAATTTCAATTTAGCATAACCTAAAAATATCTTTGTTTTTGTTGCAAACAAAAGTGTTTTATAGATCAAATGTTATTTTTAGTATTGACCAAAAATAGGACTTGTTTTACCAAAGATTAAATAAATATTAAAAAACATATTTTTTATCATATTAAAATGCATAGATTTTATTATGAATTCAAGTTGCAATGAATGATTTCCTTAATCTACATTGCAATGTTACAAAACTATTACATTTAAGAAAACCGAAAAGACAAGCCAGACATTATTAAAGAAGAAATAATGAAAAATTTACCCCTTTTTCATCTAGAATTTTTTTAATTTGAATTTTATAAAAATATATATTTTTTCCTTTCCTAAAATCAATGAGAACTCTAGCAAAAACTCAATGCCATTTCCTCACTCAGAATTGAAATTCTTTTTGGTGGTTTTGTTTCAATCTATTTCTGCTGATATTTTTTCGAAGAAAAGAACTTTATATATATATAAAAAAAACTATTAAAACAAAAAAAAATCTAATGCTTTAAAAAACATTTTATTGACATTTTTATTTTCACGAGAAAACCATTACAAATGGTAGTGAATTTTCAGTCCATCTATTGGTTTTCAATGACCAATCTCAGTTACTTCAATTGTTTTTTAAAAGTTCAACATTATTATTTCTCCTGCTAGCCTTTCGCCTTTGACGAACCGTTATTTTTAAAGAACAAACGTACTGTAGAAATCCAAGATAAGATATACGATACATTTTATTAAATAGTACTTTGCGTTGATTTATTAGTTATTTTTAGCACACGATTGAGGAACAATAAGTGTTTTTAAAGCAATTTTAGATTTTCTATTTATAATAAGAATTTTGATACAATTAATAGTTAATTTTAAGGAATATAACTGCTGCATTATAAATATGAAATGTGCATAATAGTTTGCTAAGAAAGCTTAAATACAAGGGTTGGCCAAAATAATAGAAAGGCCTTGATGAAAACAGTGATTTCTATATGTGATAGTATAGGATTAAATTAAATGCGTAACTACCAATTTTTTGTACAATATTGTTGCTTCTGTTCTCAAAAGTGTGTCTGAGTGTATTTTACATCATTGTCTGCTTAATTTCGTTTCTGATGAACTAAAATGAGAGGCTTATCGGGTTTCAAAGAGGGCAGATAGTGGGAGACCGTCTGGTTGGTACATCGGGAACCACAGTGACACAGCTGCTGGGGGTATCAATAGACAGGGTGTTGACGGTCATGACGATCATGCAACAGTCATTCACGGAATAAAATATTTGATGAAATAATGGAAAAAGTTTGAATTTCATTGCAATAATAAAATTGTGAAACAAAAGTTTTAACAAAATTATCAAAATTCAGTAAAAGAATGCACAATTTTTAAATGGCACGACGTTATATTACAAAGATACTGTATTAAATTTTAGAAGAGGATGAAATCAGTTTCTGCAGTAATTATTCCTGTTTATTAGTATGGTAAAACGCCAAAATTAGACTTAATTTTTAATTAATTAGAATATTACATATATCTCTTCTTGGAAACATTCTTACCCATAAAAATATATTGGTACGAAATCCAATAGTTATAAGTAAAACACTTTGTATTGTAAAGTGTTTTGAGAGCTAATGGATTTCCAAAAACACTCTTAACCTGAGCAAATTTGTATCTGATCCCTGTTATATATCTTATTTGATATAATTATGTCATTTGATACAAATTTTATTTTTTTACAATTTTCTACAAATTTTAGTTTAGTTTTAGTTTTAAATTTAGTTTTTTTTTTTTTTTTTTTTTTTTTTTTTTTTTTTTTTTTTTTTTGCTCTATTGCTGCAACTAATTACATGCTTCGTAGAAGCATTATTCATTGTTCAATGAAAGTATGAAGAAGATTTTCCTCACATGAATATTCTTGGCACTTTTTACCGATATTTTATACATCGTACATCAAGAGTAAGTTTACATTGTAAGGTAAAAAAGACCAAATTAGGAATGCTCACGGAATATGTATAATGTTATATATTATTGGATCATCAACAATTCAAAAATTGTACTCGCATTCTACTTACGTTAAGTATTCTTATAAAACTTAATTATGATAAAAGGTAATTAATATATATATATATATATATATATATATATATATATATATATATATATATATATATATATATATATATATATATATATATATATATATATATATATATATATATATATATATATATATATATATATATATATATATTGTCACGTAAATACTTGAGTTTAGAACTGAAGTACACACACAAGAAGTAGAGCTAAACCAATTTATTAACTGAACTCTGAACACGGTGACTGACAAATCTTCTGTTTTTATAGTAGCAGGGAAAGTTCCAGAATACTTTTCTGGAGACAGTAAGAAAAGTCCAGAACACTTGTCTGGTAAACTAAAGAAATGTCCAGTATCTTCTGGAACATGAAATAAAGGAAAAAATAAAATCAAGGAATTAAATATTTACATATACTATGAATGCCATTGTCTTGAGCAGGATTCGAACCCACGGTCTTTTGATTATGATACCAGTGCCATGATTATTCAGCCATGGGGATTGAACTGCTTTTCTTCAATGCGGCAATATATCTTAGCGTTCCTTTCTCTTTGTGTACTCCACATGCACACTAAATTTTGAATTTAAAAAAATACAAAATCAGTAAGTATACATCAGATTGTTTATACACATTTCAAAAGTAATTAATATTGTTAAACAAAAATTATTATCACTACTTTCCGCGAGAATAATAATAATTGTTTGGTAGACTGTGAATAAGAAGAAGAGTTATAGAAATATGTTTGTATATGGAAATGAATGAACCACAAAAATGTGTAAGATTAAAATACCACAGAAAACATTTTTAATATGTTAAGATATCAACATTGTATCAATAAAACAACTTAAATCTTTGTATAAATTCAGGTTTTGAAAGAAAAGTTGTTAAATGTACCAACTTTATAATACTAGTCACCTTTCGTGACTAGTTGGTGACCAGGAATATACATTACATTCAATTCCAGTTAAATCATTCCTCTATAACTTTAATGTCCATGATTCCACCAAAATATCAGAAATAAAAACCATGTTAGTTTAATTGCATATGCTTTGTTAGTTGCGCATATAAACCTTTTTTATGGAAATCCGTGTTATGACATCATATATATTAAAACGTAAATGTCCAGCTTATTTTTCTTGAAATTTTCGGATATTGAAACTTCACTTCTTTCTCCGCCTTATATGTTATACAGATTTTAAACAGAATCTTTCTTCCTTAGCGTGCACCAATGGAAGAAAATAACGCGATTAAAATATTTGACGAAACAAAGAAAACAATTTGAATTTCAAGGTAACAATATACTGTATTGTTGGAAATTAAGAAAAAAATTCTAAATACTTGTCTTAATTCAGGAAAAAGCTTTACGGCATTTAAATTTGTATGAATAAAAAGGCATTTTAAATCATTTTGAAAAGGTATAAAATTTATTATGGTGCGACAGAATTTAAAAAAATTATCCAGAAAACTATTACATTTTGTTAAAATTTAATTAACTAAAACTATAACTAAAACTTTAAGATAATCACTACCAGGCGCGCATTCCCAGATTCCAAGTATTTGTAAACTAAATTGACAGGTGTGTGTGTTCTGTACATCTTCGATACTCACACATAAATAGATACATTTATCTTTATTATTTATAAATAAAGAAAAATAAAAAATACACATATAATATTTATGGTAAAATTTTAATACAATTTTTAATAATTTAAAAGAGTCTTTTGAATTCTCTTTTAATAAAAATCAATAAAAGATGTTTTTAATTTTTCCTTCGTAGAATATTTATAACAACGATTTCTTCTTTACTATACAATAAAGATGTCAAATATCTTTTCATTATATATCATAAATATATTGTAAACAAAAAGGGTAATAATTTCTTTTAAAATACCGTACCATATCAGAAATGAATAGAAAACTATTTTGAACGAATGGTATTTTCAATCAAACAAAATTCTTTTTCTCTTCTTTTGAAAAACAAAATTTTGTAATTTGCTTATGATTTCAAAACTAGCTTCATTTCGAATATATTATTAACCCTTCTTTCTCAGAATATTTACAGTCTTTTCGAGGCACTACAGAAATGCTAATTTTACTTTGCAGTTATTTCAATACGCCATCGGCGTACTTAATGCTCTTCTGTAAGCTATGTTTCCGTCTGTTTCTGTAAAATATTTCAACCGAGCAAATGAATAAATTTCAAAAGGCTTCGAATAAAATTTATACACTCAAGTCCATAAACAACATCCCTATTTATCTTGTGACACTCCTGTCTGGCGAAACAAAGAAGAAAAAAAGTATATTGCAGTTGTAAGATAAATAAGATTCAATTGAGTACGGACTGCGCGGTTCCTGATTAAGTGGTCCAACTGCTGCACCAATCGAAGCGGGCGGTAAGTTGAGGATTCCGGCCTTCTTTTCTGGAATGGAATGAAATTAACGATGCTGTTGGGAAGGGATTCAATGGAAATCAGCCTGAGGAATTGCCCTAGATTTGTGGGAAGAAAAATACCAGAAAGAAGGAGGTTACAGATAAAAGTCTCTCGCATGAAATTAATCCTAGTGCAAGATAGAAGCTTCGAGTTAATGTCTCAGTAGTCATGCGTTCTGATATATATCTCTTAAAGCAATTTTGGTTAATTTTAATTAAAGCAATTAAGGAAATTTGTTTTTAATTATTTTTCTAATTTGAAAATGGATCAAAGAAATAATTGATAAAATATGATTTGAAATGGAATATAGTTTTTAATTTGTTTCTCGAGATATTTGAATTATCTCTTAACCCTCAGTACATGGGGAAAATATTTAAATTAATTTAAAATTAAACACTTTTTAAATTGGAAATTTATTATATCGAGTATTTCGTTAATGCATATACATTCCATAATTAAATAAGAAAACAAAGACTGTCCATGTAAAATACCTTAAATATAAGAAATTTGATCAACCTCATAGCTTCCAGAGCCAGGTTAAAACGGTTTTCAAGTAAAAAAGTTTAAAAAGTAAGATATTTTATGTCTAATACTGTTTTCATATACCACAATTTATTAAAGCTTGAACTTTCTATATATGGAAAATTTATTCGGTAATAGGGGTTTGATTGAATCCCACATACATACACAAGCGCACATTTTTTGGTTGAGTAATTATGCAAATCAATGTCGTATGGTTTTCTGATTATTTCGCATGCATGGTTTACATTTGCATGATTTTGATTAAATGCCCCATACTTACACAAACACAAAATTTTTTGGTTGAGTAATTATGCAAATCAATTTCGTAAGGTTTTCTGATTCTTTCGCATGTATGGCTTACATTTGTATAAACAATATTTATCCATTTCAAATGTGATGTATTATGATTCATGATCCTTTAAATTACTGAAATATTCTCCATAATATTCTTCCTTACAAGAAAATCAATGGAATCGTAGCTTAATTGTAAATGGATTATTAATATGATTTCCTCCTAGTAATTAGTCTCTTAGTCCATATATATTATTTCGAAATTAGACTTGGATGTTAGGAAATATTTCAAAATGACTTCGATAGGAGTACGAACATGCTTATAAAATATACATTAGAATAATTTATGCGTGTTGCAAAAGAAAGAAATATAGGTCTATACAAATATTTATTACTAACTAATAATATCCAGTGCCAATATCGGGCCGCGGTGGCCTGGTGGTAAGGTCTCGGCTTCGGAACCCGATTCCACCGAAGAACCGTCGTCTAAGGGGGTCTGTTGCACGTTAAATCCGTCCTGACCAAACGTCCTCCCGCCGGTGTGGTGTGGAGAGGGGGGTGCGAGCTCAGGTGTCACCCTCGTCATCTGACCGCGGTTCAAAATTACGAGGTCCGTCCCAAAATAGCCTTAGTGTTGCTTCAAACGGGACGTTAATATAATTAAACTAAACTAAACCAGTGCCAATATACAGAATCAATGATGCAAAATTTAAAAAAATTACCAAATCTTGCCGGATTAGATAAATTTTATTTTATTAAAAGTGAGTTCCATAAATCCTCTTGGCTTAGTTATTTGGACATGCGATTGATTCATGGTGATATTGTAGCAAGTTTTTGGCTTTGAAGTTGGTACATCCTATGCTTTGAAATTATCTTCCAATAAAGCTAGTTTGTACGTGTATGTTAAATGCTCTTACTGTATGTTAAATTCGGTGCAATTATCCGAAAGTCCGGGAATGTAGCAAAAATTTTGTGAGTTTGGAGTCGGGTGTCTGCCTTATCACCTGACTTAACAAAACCATGAAATCCATCCCAAAATAGCGGTAATGTTATTTTTAAATTGGATTTTAATATAACTAAAGTTAAACAAACAGGAAATATGGTTAAAAATGAACTTTTCTTATTAATTGGATGTTAATCATAATGCATTCCATTAATATTGAATCCAAGTTTTCAATGTGTAATACGGATAATAATCAGATGATGCATAATGCACATTTGTTTAATAGATTAAAACTGTTCCTCTATTATTTTTATATTTATTATTATTATTATATATCAATATTGTTATTCATAAAACATCATGTTATTATAACAAATATTGATAGAAATGAATTTCTGAAATCTAAAAATTACTTTTTTCGAGTGTGTAACTAATAATTATATTATTTTTATTCTGTTTTTTTAGTGATCTGATAAAACACCAAATCAATGGACTTATATACTCAGAAAATGAAGCAGCGCCACCTTGTGCTACTATGACAAGTTGATTAAAATATTATTTTTGTGCATAAATCCCCATATTGTAATTGGGTTTGTTAAGAAAGACTTCCTGAAATCCTAATTTTTCTTTTCTTGTAGTAAATGGTAATTCTTTCTTCCCGATTCATTAACTTTCTCATAAAATGCCAAATCAGTCGATTTACAAATTCAGCAAATGTTGCAACACCTTTTTATACGATGCTAATGAGACAAGTTGCTTAAAACGGAAATCATTAGACGAATGAATAAATACTGTCGTCAAGTGCTTAAAGCAACGATAATGCAGCTTTTCCTTTTGTTTATTCTTCCAGGTGATTGCTTGTCTGTATTTGAACAACTTTTTTGTATTCATTGAATAGTTACGAAACGTTTTTAACTTTAGATGTAAAGAACGATAAATGCGCATTTCTTAAAATACAGAATTGTTACAAAAATCTCAAGTCAAAACAAGAAAAAAGTTTTATTTAATCGAAATTCAATGACCTTTAAAATGGAACATTGTATTAAAATAAATAGAAAATAAAATTACATTCATTTTGAAACTTAATTTGATTGCCTCAATCTCTTTGATTGCCCAGGCTGAGTGCAACAAGTTTGTATCATGCAATTTTCAGATATATTAGTTGCCGAAAACATCAGAATATTTTAAGGATTAAATAAAGCAAAAATAGATATTCTGAATTAATATTAAATGAAATAATTTTTTTATCAAAGCTTTAGCATGGACAGCATTATGCTGGTGAAGGGCTTGATGAAACAATGATAAATCTTAATTTTAAATTTTATATGCTAAAAGGCTTATTAAAATTAATGAATATATTGCACGGAAATAATTTTTTACTTTTTTTTCTAATTTGTTTAAATTTTTAACTATTGAAAAAAATATTTTTGTGCAATTATATGCTAAAACTTATTAAGTGCAATGTTTAAATTTCGATTAATTTTTGTTTATTTTAAAAGTATTAATGCGTAGGTTAACTTAAAGCCTATCCGGTAGAAAGTGGCCAACAACTTTTATATTAAGTTACTGTAAAATTGTAAACAACCTTAATAACATTAAAATAATAAAATATAAATAGTCCTAGTTGTATTTCTCATAGAACATAGAATTGGCTGGATATTTTGAAATTTGTAAGAAATCTGTAATATTCGAAAAATACTTCCTTGTAATTCCTGGACAGAAACATTTCATTAATTTTAATTCAAGTTAATGATGTTATTCTATTCAATAATTTTAGAACTAAAGACATCTGAAGTATCCTCTTCCAGTTTAAATATATAATCAATAAATTAATTTTTTATTAAAATAATTATTATCAAAATACAACGAAAGATAAAGAAGCTAAAAAAGAACTTAAAAGATTGATTTGCTAAAAAAAGAGTAAATCTCTATAATTAAAACGAATTAAAAAAAATATTCATCTTCTAACATGAAAGTGCAGGCTTCTTATTTTAAACAATAAATATTTTTATGCAATATACTTTAGATATTTGGTGGCTTTGGAATATAAATTCTGAAAAATGTAGCCCAAAAAAATTTCTTTGCAAATTTCTGCGAATAGTTCTTTCTCTTTCTTTTTATGAATATTTTCTGTACAGTGTATTACGTATATCATGGGTATATTACGTATAATTTATTGTTTTATTGCTTGAGTCCTGTTTTTAGCAACTATCTTATTGTTTTAGTTAAACGTATCCATCAATGAGACACCTATATTACTTTATTGTTAAGTAAAATTATATTCAAGAAGGCGATGAAACATCTAAATTATTTATTTTATACTAGTTATATTTGGCAACCAGTTGGTTCGGTGGAAATGGTTGCTAACGTATTGTAAAGGTTGTAAAGTTATATAAATATTTTAGCTTTTATTAGCAAAGTAGTTTTCTAACTGAAAATTTTGACAGATTTTTAACATGTTCTACTTTCCTTACACTTCTTCATTGTGCAATGAATCTTTGCAATATTCTGCCATCTCATCTTAATTGTTAACTTTAATTTGAAAAAAGAATGATATTTAAATTCCAACTAAAAAAAATCTTTTTACAGAAACTAAGCTTTTTAATTTAAAACCTAAGAAAAAAAACTGTTATAAAATTTAATACCTTTCATTATTTCAACAAACGAAATTCTATGCGCTACAATAAGAAAGCGCTTTACAAACAAAACGAAGTATAATATATTTTTATACATCATTGAATTATGATGAAAGTAAAAGTATTTAGAAATGGAATTTTAAAAAATTCAGCAATACCTATTTATGAAGTTCAATTTTATACACAAATACAATAAATTTCAAAAAGTATATTTAAAGCATTCTTTAAATAGAAAGTTAAACAAATATTAGATTTTTATTTAAAAAATAAGTCTTACCATCATGTTTTCTTCATCAGAAAAGAAAAATAAAGTCAGAAAAGATTATGATCAACAAGAATGAAAAAAAAAAAAAAAAAAAAAAAAAAACATGAGTTTCACTTCGACAATGAAATCCATTGTTTTATAAAATGAGCGTGAAATATTTCTAAAATTTAAACTAATAATAAATAGGGAAAAAAATCCTTACGACAAAACATTTATGTAATTGAAAAGATAATTTTATAATTTTTATGAGAATATAAATATAATTTTTGTGCTGAAATATTTTCGAAAATTAAAACAGAATTAAGCTTAGCTTAATGAATAAATAAAGAATTCAAACTTCAAAAATCGCATTCTCAGTTTCCTATGTATACATGTATCAAGTTTGGTAATTCAATGTCAAATGGTCTGATTGGTAGCGCGTTAACATACACACACACACAAACACGCGCGCGCGCACACACACAAATTCATTTTTTTTATTAAAAGGAGCTGAGTTTTTATGATTGCTAAATCTCATAAACATACATTCACTTCGAAATTATAACAATATATTGAACATTATTTGAACTGTTTGATTATTAAACATAAAAATTTAAATTTCTTTTCATTAATTATTTTAATGCATATTATTTTATCCTAGAATTTTTTATCTTCTTTGTATATAGATATGTCATAAATTTGTTCTTCGATTTTATTCTGTTTACTGAATGTTTAAGACTAAAATTTACTTGAGTATCAAGAAAGTACATATTTTTATTCTTCATTTTATTGTTATTAAAGCTGATTATATAAATGCATTTAATTTCTATCTCAGCTGTTTACCAATCTCTAATCTGAGACACAGCCATAAAAGTATTTAACGGGCCCTAGTTTAAAAGTGGAAAAATCATGATTTAACCAGAAGAATTTTTATTCGATAGTGCGAGTTTTTATCAAATCATTCAATCATGATAGACGACTGGTTAAACATCGCTGATAATAAATCAAGTTACATTTAAACTATAACCAGGTAAGAAGGGGGGAAAGTTTGTAGACGCAAGCACCTCTCAGCATTTTTACTAAAAGTAAGAGGGAGAATCATTTTTCTGCGAAGAAGATTTCTATTATGCCATTTTTTAAAGTGATGTTAGACTCGGATAGTGAAAAATATGGTTATTCGAATTTCAGTGCTCTACAATGGGTATTAAACAGCTGACTTGAAGCCAGATTGTAATTAGATGAAATTTTCACATTGAAAAAAAATATTTCAAAATAATGATTATTTTTTGTCATGATATTCATTATATAATACGGTATAAAACAATAGCGTTATTATTAGATGGAAGTAAAAAACAGAATTTCCGAGGTACTAAAGGAATTTTTATTCATAATGTTTGAAATGATTCTGATAAAAGATATAAAGTTTATTTAGCGCTTGATGCGTTTAGTTGTTTCCTGAAAATGGTAAAATCCTTATTTCAAGAAAAAAATTTATATTAATAAGTGAATATGGTTTATTTTTTTTTTCGCTTTACCAAATTACATGTTTTTTTAACAGCCAAAAAATAATCTTATTTAAAAGTATCCGCGATTATCTGTTGTATTTTTACATGAGGAACCGGTTACTATGTGTGGGCTTAAAAATCAAATTTTACCATCTATGCAAAAAATACATATAATTCTAAAACAAGAAAATAAGAAGCAAAAATGATTATACTACTAACTAAAATGACATAACTATATCGGATTAAAGAAGGAAATTGAGGCAAATGTGGACCGTGGAAACACACACACACACACACACACACACACACACACACACACACACACACACACACACACACACACACACACACACACACACGCACGCACAATGCGCACTACATCGATCGAATTTTGATTCCAGGTAACTTAATTCGTTTAATTTTAACTCTTCGATAGTTAAAAGTATATTTTTGCTTTACAGGCCAATAAATGTTATTTATCTTTCATATCATTAGATAATATATTTATATATATATATATATATATATATATATATGTCGAGAGAGAGAGAGAGAGAGAAAGAGATATGGAGATAGAGATAATTATATATATATATATATAGATATCTTCTTCATCCCCTAAAGAAGATACCTATAACTGCCCGCTATATTTTATCTATTGTGTCTCCATCTCTCTTTATCTCACTCTCTCTCTATATATATATATTTACAGAATGATAGGTAAAGTACTTTTAAGCCCTTTAAAATTCAAAATGGAGTTTCATATAGACAGGGAAATAATGTGTACTAAGACTAAAGTGACAATTCTGAATTTATTGAGACAAGTTGAAGCTTTCCTAGCGATAAAATAGGAAAATTACAAATATACATAAAAGCAGATAGGAAAACTACCAAAAAGTCCAATTCGGAAAATATAAGCTATACCATAATAATACATAAGAAAGAGTTTAATGGATATATGTATGAAATTGGAGGGATATATCCGTGATTAAAATTATGATTTTTCCATGAATTCAAAAAAGGAGCCATCATGAAATTAAAAAAAAATATTTCAACAGATCCCTTCTGAGTGCACTTTTCAGATTTTCTTATTATTTTTGTTTACTTTCTTTACTGCTTAAATTTCTGTTTGTCCATTGCTTAACTCGTAGAAAAAGTACCAGGAAACCGGTAAATACAATTTTTAATTTTAGAACGAACTTTGGAAATTACAAAACTTAATGTAAAGAGTGTTGGTAAACTGTAGATAGCACTTGATACTATTAAATTTAAAACTATGTGATTGCGCTATTAAAATTTATCAATTTAGGATGGCCACACTTGCCCATTCAACTGAACTAATATGTGCGCCCTAGACACCTGAATACGAATCCGAAATTTCTTTCCCTTTCGTGAATGCTTGGATGCCCCAAGCTCTTGCTTTATTCTGTAAAAATGCTCGTCAAATGGATTTGGAGAAAGAAGTGTTTCTGAGAACTCTCGTAAGACATTGCATACATTTGCATAACAGCCATCATTTAAGAAGAGTGCCCGTGGGCTGTCACTTCGATTTTTGAGGTGGGAGGGGGAAGCTCATAAATATGAGATTTATATATTATTAAATAATACATATGAGATTTACTCTATTCTTTGAAAAAGAAACTTAGCTATTCCGGTATTTTAAGATATTTGAACTTGAAAGTTTTCGGGAATTAGAGACCTAAAAAGCTGACTGTTTTACCAACAATGAAATAATCCCAAGTGAAACGGAATACGAATAATCCTTTCTGTACCTTTTTAAACCTTTCAAAATTTGGAGAATTCATAAAAATATTTTATATATTTTATATCATAATATTATTTCCTCCGGAAAATGAGTTTAAAGATGCAGTTTTAATGCTCTTATTTCCTTTCATAAATTTTATATCTTTTATTATAAATAATCCAATTACATCTATTTTCTTCATGAATGACATCAATACGCCTTAATATAATACATTTCACATTACTTCAATTATTAGCCCTTGTCATTAGCTACCGAATCTTTTGACTTCCCTCCCTCTGCTTTTAGTTCTAATATAGTACGGATATAAAAGAAATACATGCACAATTAACTTCTTTGTACTTAATCTCGCATATAAAAATATAGCTCAAAAATCAATAGCTCCATATTGAAATTTCCTCCACAAGTTTAAAGCTATTAGGGTTTAATATAAATATGAAAATAAACACTCTTGTAACTCATTTAACAACAAGTGAAATATAAAAGGTGAATTTCATCCTATTATTAATAAATGAGATAACTTTTATTTCATAAACTTTTGGTGTTTTGAACCTTTAAGGAAGAGGCGTGGCTGAATGTATTTTCAAGGAGTTTTGAAAAACTTCTCAAATATTAACAGTTTATCATTAAAGATGAAATTAAGTTAGGCTACGTATTTAGGAAGTTTGAGGTATTAGGAGTTTTATTGACCGGGAATATTTTTCTAAAGAAAGTTTTGGAGGAAGTTTTCATGATATTTCTTGATATCACCTTGTACAGAATATATATTTTGCTGATTTTTCTTTATATTTTAAAAATTACTGTGTGCTTAAAACTAAGGAACATCTTAAAAAAAATTTGGTTTTCCTTAGCGTTTCCTTCGATATAGAATATTCCTTTGAATTTATTGTACAAACTGAAAAAAATTTATTTGCATTGTCAAGATTGGCAAAATTTTAAACAAATACTCATTTAAAATTTCATCCTTCGTTTTTCCAAATTTTCAACCTCATACATTTGGAATATTTAGCTATTAGAATTTAATAGTACATATATACATTTTACAGTTTGTAACTAATATGTAATACTAATGCTGTAATACTATAATCGAGTTTTGATAGTGTGATAATAAAATTTCAGTATTTTGAACTGTGAGATATACAACAGATTCCAGTTAAATAAGTTTATTAAAAAAACTAAATAAGTTCTTTTTTTGAATTATGCATGTCAGGATACATACTTTGTTGTAGCCTCTTGCAATAGAACAAAAAATAAAAATGTTTTAAATAAAAAAATGTTTTATTTTCAGCTGTTTTTCGACTCTCTAAAATCAATTCGACAAATCCTCAATTTACTTATAGCATTTTAGAAAACAAAAATCGATACAAAAACAAGATTCTTTAAAACAGTTCTGTCACATTGATTAAATGATTAATTTATATGCGCTTTATTCGTAAGGACGAGAAGTCTGTAAAAAGTACTTGAGTTATTTATTGAAAGAAATTAATATTTTAAAATTAAATTAAATATTGTTTATACACTCTATAGGATAATTTTAAATGCAAGTTTGTTGTAAGTAAATTTGTAAGTGTCCGGCATTGCCTGGTTGGTAAAAATTTGGAATCGCGTCCTTTAGGTTGCGAGTTCGAGCCCCACCGGCCGAAGATTCCGAGCGTGCTTGGTGGCTGATGCGCGTATAAATCTGTCGTGGTCACAAAGTCCTCCATGTCAAGTGTAATACCTTCTTCTTGCGTACAGCCGACCACCCCGCCACCACTGAACGTAGCAGTATCGACAGGATTTGTTGTGGCCGACTATTGTCAAGTGTAATACCACTGGGGGTACTGGATCAGGGGTGATCGTTCTCTGATTCAGATCTAAATTACGATCTGTGGATGAGTGAATGAAATAAGTGAATGAAGTCCTTCCCGTAAAAAGAGTTGTAACGTGTGTGTAGTCAAGTCGTACTCTTGGCCCTGGTTGGCTCTACGATAAAAACAAGAGGCGCTCCACCTCAGGCTTAAATCGGCTGTCTTCGAACACCGGGTTTGTCCGTGGCAAGTGCCATAAGAAACAACAACAAAGTAGTAAGTGTGTTGTCATGTTGCAAGTTTCGTACAATAATACATAGATCAGTTAAAGCTGGGATTGTAAATAATTTTTTGTATTAATTCAGTTTAGAGTTTTTTTAGAGATATTTTAAATTATGCAGTTTTTTTTTACATTTAAGTAACTCAGCTTTAAGCTTTTTAGAAACATCAATTTGATTTAAAGTTAATAAATTAGGTTATAAAAAATTTATTCTTTTATTTAAATAATACCTAGAGCACAATTATTAAGTTTAAATGAATAATACAACGTTCATTTCATAATTATCTAAAATATTATAGAATTTCAATTGAATTTTAAAGATAATTCAATTTTTGATTTATCTTTGTTACAATACGATGTAATGCTAAATGGTTGGAGGCCTCAGTTTACGATTCAAGTTTTTTGAAGATTCTTTTTTTTTTCCCTAAATGTCCCTCGTATCCTGGATTGACAATAACTGATTTCTCTTTAAAGTTTCATAAACCATCAGGAAGAATGTTTAAATAGTACAAATATGAATTATATCAAACATTATAATACAAATAATCTATCATCAAATATACATTTCGAAACAAGTATATAATTTGATTGGGTGACTATTAAATAAAGGAAAGCATGTTTTATTTATTTACTTTTAGTCGCCTTTAGACCAGCTAATTCGTCTGATATGGTCATATTGAATTTCATTTTGATGAATTGGACGTAATTTCATACCCATGATTCCTTCAGATTTTTAAACATTAAAACCATGTTATTTTAATTGTCTTACATGTGATCTATTTATTGTGTATATGAATTTTTTTAATTGAATCCAGTTCCACTATATCACATCGCTTTTAAAAGTGAATATGCCTAGTCTATTCCCTAAATTGAACGGTATTGCAGCTTCACTTGTTTATTTGTCCTAAAATGCTTAGATATTATGCCGAATGGTTTAGTTTTTATCAATGAAATAAAATCGCGCAATTAAGTAATTTAAGAAATAATGAAAACGATTTTATTTTATTCGCAACAATTAAAATATTCTTTTGAAATGTTCATAAAAACATATTCAAAAATTTATTAAATCTAGATTAAAGACTTATACATTAACTAAACTTATATCATTGAATAAATTGATTTTTCGTACATCAAAACAGTATAAAATTATTTTTGCGCTGTTATATTTTTAAAACATACCCTAAAAGTCATCACAATCTAGTTTAATTTTTAATGATTTAAATATTATAATTAAAATTTTTAAAACTCGATCTGAGATGCTTACTTTAATCTTTGAAAACATTTATGTTTCAAATTTAGTAGCTCCAGTATAAACGGTATGGCTTACAGAGCGCCAATACACATACAAACACGCCTTCACTTTTACTATAAATAGAGATTTAAATAAAAAGAAAAAAATTTAGAAATATACACATTTTTTTAAATTATGCTTTCAAGTACTTCATTAGGCTCTTAACTGTAAAAAGTCATTAAAATTTTTTTTAGTTTATTAAAAGTCTTTTTTTTAGTTTTAATTGACTAATTAGAATTTCGGAATCATCTATAATGGGGAAATCTCATTCTGCGCAAAGTGTTTTCAATCAATGACAAATAAAACGATAATTAATCACGTTTGTAGAATAACGTCAGGAAAAAAATAAAAAAATCTGAAAACAAATTAGATTTTTAATTACAAGTTACATTATGTTCTCAAATTAATAGATTAATATGCTACCAAATTATAAATTTCCTTTCATTAATAGATTTTGTTATAATTTAGTTTCATAATTTTTTTTACTTGCACTGAAGGCACTGTTGTTATCATTTTTTATATTTTTTTTTCATATAGTTTTTGCAAAGAATAATTCACAGAAAATTTTTACAGTTCAGATAATGAAAATATTATGCTCAAAACAGTAAACTTCGAAGAAGTGTTTTAAAATAGGGCATTAATGTAACTAAATTGAACTAAGCCGTCACAATCCTGGTCGAAATATTACTACCCGTTTTACATTATCGAGACATGTATGCGTTTTATTTACAATTTCTTTTATAGAAAAGAAATTAAACGTTTTTCAGTTGTAGTAATATAGCACTAGAAATGTTGTTTTCTTCTGAAATTTTGGTGTCTGTTTATTTAGATATACTTAATTAAAATAAGAATTTTTCTAACAAGATGACAAATATAAATTAATAGTTCCCATTTCCGGAATAATGCTAAAATTGTTTGATTGACCATGAACTAAAATTCTATGAAGAAAAGCAATAAAAAAATCGTCGAATTTCCATTTAACAATTAGATTGTTTTTTTTTTTTTTTTTTTTTTTTTTGTCGTTAAGCTTTTCAACATTAGCTTCGTTGAGTAGACTAATTTTGTTACTACTCACATATGAGATCCGCAGAATACATCACAGAATCTCTAGTTAGTTTTTCCCGCATGCTCGCACTATTTTTTGTTAAGCGAAGCTAAATACTTTGGACTCGCAGAAACAGATGTGTTTCATTGCTCACGCTTCAGTAATTAAGAATTTGTACAGTAGTGTTTCTGGATTTTTATGAAGTTCTAAGCCTAGCCTTACTTTTTTTTAGAAACAAAGCAGTATCCCTACTCAAAAATTAGGGACTAATATAAAAGTGATTTATAATATTCGATGAAATAAAATTCTTCCTTAATTTTTATATAAAAACCATCCTTTCATTATCATTTTTTTTAAAAAAAATTATGTATGTTATTATTGCTGCTGATTATGAGTCAAGCGTTCTTAGGAGAAGTTCGTATCCGTTTGCATAAATAAATCGAAAATAAAACGATAAATTAAAAATGCTTTCTTCCTTGATTTTTTATGTATCTCGAAAGCATTAAAATAGCTCATGTTGAGCAGTAGTTTGATAATTACAGACTGATAATTAAGGTCGAAGGCCTGTCTCAATTTTTCAAATTCAAAGCATACCGAAATTCAGATTTGTTACAGTTGTTTAACCTTGCACTTGCAAGCTGGATGGAACTCTGACCTCTAATCGTTTTGTAGTCACAATATAAAGATCATATTGGAAATATTTTCTATTCCTTGTCAGTGTGAACTTGAAACATACCGTTAACAGAGCGTTAGCATGACTATGGCATCGTTTATAACTGAACAGTGCCATCTTGGTTCAATTTCTAAAAGATTTCCTGTTCAGAAAAAAATCTACCATCACCTTCGATAACTTCATCCTAATTTCAGTGAAGAGCACCGTTTTATTCAAATCAATATTCTTCAATATGAGAAGAACACAAGTCAAAGGAAAATAATTCCAAAAATTGAAAAGGTTCCGGAAGATATGTCGGGTAAAATACAAAAATAAAAGAATTAATCAACTGCAAATCTAGCATCTAACAATTCAAGCTGATTAGTTTTCACATCGGATCATATGATATAAAATAAAATTGCATTTAGTTTAATTGATGTTGGCAGTGGCGCTAAGATAATAAAGTCTTCCAACAATTGACAAAATGATGGTTGCTTTTGAATCGGTTAATGAAGTGATCATTTCAAAAAGGTGTTTGATTTTAAATTTGGTAAACTACTGATAACTGGAAAAATGGATAACCATTTCTTTAACTGCTTCTATTTTTTTATGACTCTAACGGCTTAGAAAGTGAGCTGACATGCTTTTAACCTGCTAATATATGTATATCCATTGGAAGTGAACAGTATTACATATTTTCAGTTATAAGAGTATTGGTTGGATGATTTGTGAAAGGTAAGAATTATTCAAGCAAGCAGTAATATTTCTATTTGTATGCTGTTGGTATTTTTTAAAAAATGAAGAATTTCCTTTAAAATTTAAACATTCGCAATCTTTTTGTCAAATATTTTGTGTTTTTAAAATAAATGGCGCGTTAATATAGTGATTTTAAATGTCAATTTCCTTTTCCATTTTCTTTTTAGACTTTGAAACAATATAATAAGAGTCGTATTGGCAATATATGTAAAATACATGTCGGCCCCAGATCTTTGAAAGCAGGCAATGCAATTTATTGTATTCCTCATATAGACTTGCTTGTATCAAAATTGTTTCTGCTTTAATATGTAACATTTTTAAATGAATCAAAACAAGACACTAATATAATTTTTTTAAAAATAAAACTTTTAAATTAACTCTTTATATAAAGTTATCCTGAAAAGAAGTTTACATTAAATGAATAAATGTTTTACTCCTAGGAAATTGAGGTAAAAAGAAAATGATACTTCTACATGATATAATTATCTTCATGCCCAATTTAATTACATGGTTTGTTTAATTGGTCTCAAACTTTATTTTCTTAGGATTACTTCTGTTATTGAAATCCGCTGACTGAAATAACATTGACTTTTACCCTAAAGTTAGATGTATAAATGAATAATTAATATTTCTATAATTTTTATTTATTATTTCATTTCGTCTTGAAATATTTCTAGTTATTTATTTAATACATAATATAATTTGCATTATCAAGTAACGAAGAATGTATTAATACAAATGAAGATTTCTATGCACATATTTTATGACTTTTGCAATATTTAGTACTTTAGAAAATTACCGAAATAAAGTTCGCGAAAATTTTTATTTGAACAGAAATTAAATATATAAGTAGATCAGAGAGTTCAGTACCTTAAGTCCTAATTGAATTTTTTAGCATAGCTTCAGTTCAAACTTTAACCTTCAACTAAAAGCAGTAAAAGTTTTAATAAAATCTTAATTTACCAGCCTGCATCTAATATTACAGTTAACAATCTTGAAACCGGAAAAAATTAACATTTATTACATCTTTTCTTCCATGACATATAGGCAAATTTCCTTTTCAATAAGAGATATTTGAACATATATGGAATTAAAAATAATTTCAGAATTGAGTTTCACTTTAATAATATAAATTTTATATAATTACGTAATGTATTTGGATTTTTCACTTTTTATTGGATTTTCTTAAATTGCTTTATGTTTTCTTTTCTTTTCGTATCTGAATTTCAAATATTCTTTTATATTATTTCACTATCATATTAGTGTATTTTTTTTCATTTTTTCTCTACTGTGAAACTTTTAATATGGCTTGGATGCCCGATTATTATTTTATTTAAGCCAAACAAAATCTTGAATGTAAAGAGCTGTGAAATAAATAAATCCATATGGTACCTCTATTCTACTTAACTCTCTAAATATTAAATCCCTATTCCACCTATACTCTCTATTCTACTTGCGAGAATAACTTTATTCACTCAAATCTTTTTGCATAGTAATTGTCGGAAGATCAAACTACAGATCAGTATCATTGATAATGAATTCAATTATATCAGAAACTTAAAATGTTTCGTATCGTAATTTGCTAATATAATTCTCTGAAAGTTAAAGTTTTTCATTGCTAATTTCCTACTATACGTCACTGAAGTAGGAAATTTTATTTTAGTTAAAACTAATTAAATAGAATTTAAACAGCATGATAATATTTTTTTAACTAGCATGTATTAGTAGTAGTAATGACCTTTTAATTTTATAGAATTACAGTTGTTAAATGAAATTTGAAAATTCATTTCTTTGACTGAAATGATCAGTAACTCATTTAGTAAACAAAACATAATTATATAATTTTTTTCGAATTCTTAAATAGTTTACTGGTTAATCCGCCTTAAAAGGAAATTTTTTTCAAATTTAGATTTTTAAAGAAAATAAGCTAAAAAATATCACATCACATCAGGTTTGGAGAAGTACCCAATGCATTTTATTCATACTTTTATTTTAGAACAAATCTAAATTTTCACTTTAGTCAAAGTTTTATTAAAGAAACAAGAAACTGTCATCACACAAACTTCTTCATCATAATATAGAATCTTTCATCTTTTTTGACCAAACTAAAATTTAATTTTCTTCTCTTCTCTCTTTAGCAGTGAATTCGGTTGTTACGCATGGAGTAATACTAAAAATAACCCTATTTCTTTTTCAGCCAAAAAACAGCATGGATAAATTATAACGTTCTAATAAAATAAGTTTAATATAACATCATTGGACATTATTCTTCTGCATCCAATGAAATGATCCAGATATAATGCATATTCTATATAATGCAAGGCTAAATTTACACACAAAATTGCAACAAATATTTGTTACAGAAGGTATCATTTTCCCGAGGTGTTAGTAACAAAGTATCATTGTCCAATGCGTGGTAGAAAAAAAAACAATATGGCAAAAATAAGAATGAATATTAGTGAAGCGAAAAGTCAATAACGAAAGCAGAAAGATAAAGAACTTTGAAGACTATTTTTGTTAGAATAAAATAAGAAAATCAGAAGACAGCATGGAAACTGAAGTAGTTGAATGTGTACAAGTCCTTTAATTTTAATTCAACTAGAGCATTTTACTCATGAGAACGTAAAGAGAAAAGAGATGAAAAACAAATTTCTGAAAAGCACTGCATCTGCAACAAGTAGATACATTGGGAAGCTTGGCATTTTTAATTTGAGATGCCATTAAAATAGTAAAGAACACGGATGACATTTCTTTCTTTGCAAGCAAATGTATTGCAAAGAAACTGCAAAAAAGAGGGATGAATAATCATCATGGGATATAAGAAACTGACAAAAGGACTTGAAAAATATTTATATTTAAAGAAGATTGTGTCAAATAATTTTGAGTTAACCTAAATCATTTACGTTGTTTTTTTTGTAGATATATGAACAGGTCGAAGAAACAGGTTATTCAAGATTGTCCAATTCTGCTGCACGATTTTTTTTCAAGTAGTTTTGTTTCCCATTGCAATAACATTAAACAATTTGATATTTTATTGTGGAAAAAATAAAACTAAGATACTGTGGAAATATTTTGAGAAATTTTCGAGCTATGCAACTGGTCGGTTCAATTTATAACAGTCAAAAACTTTTGTTCCAAAATATGTCTGAGAATCTCTTCGATGAATGAAGTTTCGTGTCTTGAGGATTTCAATTATGCGAAATATCATTTGTATTTTAATTGCAAATATATTATACCATCAGACTAAACGATCAGTTGCTTTTTATCAAAAATAATTTAATTGCTTTTTGTTTAACTATCCAGAAAATTGGAAAAACAATTTTTTTTTTAAGTTTGAAGTATTAATTCCAATCAAAATTCGCCAGTTGCATCACTTGATAGAAAACATCTAATAATAAATGAAAAAGTTGCAATCATCTGAATGTTTGATATATAAGACTAAATACTGAAAACTATTTTATTAATTACAAGATAGCTACTATTCGTTTATTCAATCATTTCATTACAATATTAATTTAAATAAAGAAAAACCAATTTGCATCTATCAGCAAAGTAATATTATTCAGAAATATGGCACTTTTCGTTATTTAATTCATTATATAATCAGTAAAGTAACACTTTTCTTGCAACAATGTGTACTTTTCGGAATATTTTGAGTCTCAGTGCAGAAAATAATTTATGATTTTGTATACTTACATTTATGCAGAGAAAACTGTACGCATTTTAACTTTAAATGTTTTATAGATTACACAGATCTCATAAGAAAACAATGTATAAATTTTTTTTTACTGCACTTTAGAATGGGGATGAAACAAATCACTGTTTTTTCCAAAGTTTTTCATTCTCAGATTGAACAAAAAAAAATCTGCTTAAGAATAATTTCATTTAAGAGTGACAAGTAAAAACATCATATTTTTTTCTTTTATATAAAGAATTCCTCTATTCTATTCTATTTGCTTTCATAAAAAAAATAATAAAAAAAAAACTGCCTTTAAAATATTCATACGTTTTCAGATTTTCTGTTTAGTTAGAAATTAGACGGTTAAAAAAATCTTCCACTCCTGTTTAGCTTTTTCATTCAACGAAAAATATGACTGCTATTTCAATTTTTAGTTTAATTTCCTCTGGGGGAAATCTTATTAAAGCTTGCTAAGTTTAAAGAAACAAAAACTATACGTTTTCTAAGAATGAAAGCAAATATGTTACTTTTTGAAACATCTAACATATAAATTTGATTATTATTTTAATAAAATCTATGCTTTTCAAAGATTCTGGTAGGGGAAAAGAAAATACATTTTCCTTTTTTTTTAAAGTGAACAATAGATTTCAATAAGATATGCAAAAGGTTTTAAACTGCATTGCTTCATATTAAAAATTGGTATTCAAAAGAATCGATGCCATTTCATTAAGATTTCTGATATAACATTATATTTTATACTATAATTTTATAAATTTTGTGAAATAACTCTATATTTAATTTTTATATGTAAATTTGTGCTAGAATACTCAATATATTATTATTATTATTTTGAGAAGAGATATTTCGATATATAAATAGCTTATTACCAATTATGATTTTTAGTTGGGAAATTATTGTATAGGAATATAAAATATTTTGAATTAAGTTATATTGCAATGAGCAATGGTAAATACTTAATATCGAGATGAATTTTATGAACATTGGTAGAAATATTCTATGACACTTGAAGAGAATTACGGATTTTCAAATTAGCATAACATTGCCCAAATAGCAGAATTGTCAAGTTTTATATCTAAAATACGTGCTTGTATTTGAATAAAAGACTTTAATTGCATTTTATAAATGCAATAAATATTTACTCGAAGAATAAATACAATATAGGAAAGAATTTGCATAATTCAATTTATTCAAAAATATGTTTGTTTTCGTATTTTCATTATTTTGAAATGTTCCATACGCACTCAGGAAATGATATTTCAAAAAATGATTTCTTGGAAAAAAATGTAATAATATAAATTTATACAAGCACGTATTTATTTTTAAATTTGAGTCAAAATATTAATTTCGAATGCATTGAACATTAAATTCAAACTAATATATTAAGTTAATGTGAAGTTTTAAAGATTTTTCAAATTAATATATTTTTTCTTTTATGTTGAAAATTTTATAAGTCTTAGTATATAAATTGAAATATGGTTTAGTGAAAATAATCTATCATTAAATAAAACTATTTTTCCTTTTTTTACGCTAAGAAAAAACTTGCGTAAATAATATTTTGTATGTAATAACCATTGTTTATAAAATTTTATATATTTTTTATCTTTAAATTAAATTGCTGTTTTGCTTGATTGTCTTGAATTAATTAAAATAATCCAATATACAATATAATTACCTTCTTTGTCACCAACCATATAATATATTTAGAAAAATATTGCTTCTAATTTGAATTATCGATATAATTCAGTCTGTTGACCTTTCCTTATTTTTAGAAGTTTTGATGTTAAAAATAGTTTGAAATATGATACTAAAATAGCTCTACTTTTATTATCATTATTATGCCTTTATTAGTTCTTTTTTAACAAAGTAAAAAAGCCAATATTTAATGAAAGGAAATTATTTGAATTGGTTCAATGATGAAGCAATATCAATAATTCGATCCAAGTAAGAAACAAATTTTGCTATGAAGAATTTCTTTTAAACAAAGGAAATCTTAACGCATCAATAATAAATCAATCAATCTGAAATTTCCTAATTGGTATAATAATTAAAATTTCAATATTATCCCAACAATGCGCTCTCTATTATATAACTACTACCTACCATAGTTCTTAAAGTAATTGACTAAAATTTTTAAGCTAATGAAAATTTTCTCGTAATTTAAATTAATATATCGGTGGTATAAATTCTCTAAGAGTTTTGGGAGAATTTAACATTTGTTCATTTTGTCATAGGGATATCAGTGTCCTAAAGTATCATATCAGCATAATAAGAAGCATCAAGCGCAGTCCAAACACGCATGACACTTGTTTCTTTAATCAGTTTATATCCGTTTCTGGACAATATTTAAAAAATTGAGATTATTTTCCAAGATATGAAACACAAAACTTTAGCGTCGGATATTTGCATGCAATTTTCAGTTGCTTTCACAAAAATTAAGATGAAACGAAAAAGCCATTAATTTGAAGATTTTCTTTCCAAAAAGTTCTTCAAATGCTCGACAGACGTTTTGCAGCGACGCAATGTCCTAATTGTAAGGTCTCAAACTGGGAACCGGAAGGCTTCAGGTTCGATACTCGATTATACTAGATATCTGCTTTGTTTGCGGACCTGTTGGATGTCAGTTCTAATTTGGAGCGAATGAGCTTCAGCTAATATAGTGCGAACTAGGGAGAAAGAGATGCACCAGCATAAGTATCATCCGAGTCTTTGAACTGCTGTTCAGTATTGCGAGGTCTATACCAAACTGTCCGTAGAATTGGGTATAGCTATAGCTTTCAAGCCTGACGTTAATATGACTACACACAATCAACAGGTGTTGCTGTCATATCAAGATTAACTGCAAGGAAGGATGCCTTTACTGTGCTTAGACTTTAGAAGCAGAGAATGAAAGAACACCGAAATAATAACACGAAAATTATGATAATTTGTAAGACGGCATCACAGGTCCTTTGTTAAGAGACATGCGCATCATCATCTGAAACACGAGCTGCGCAACCATGTCCATATTAATAAATTATTAGAGGGACTCGCGGTGACATTCAAGCCAAATAGTAATAAAATGCACATGCGTCTTAAATGACTGATGAGAGTGACGCTGTTTCTGCGATTGGTAAATTCTGAAAATGTGAGAAGTTTCTAAAAAGAGATTAAAACATTCCTAGGGCAATTAGCCTTTAACTATGAGACATTACCAGTAATTTCTCATCTGGCACTCATCAGGATTAATCACCTTTCTGCAAGTTGCATTAGAAAGGCGAATCCTTCTCTATTTATATATAAATTTCAAATGCCCATATTCAGGTGCTTTCCGGAAGGATGGGACTATAAATAAGAGATTCGTCTTCCTAAGCATACGGAAATCATAAAAGCGATAAATAACTCCCAAGTTTTCTTAAAAATCCCCTTATCTGTGGTTGAATTCTTTCAGATGAATTTGATTGAAAATAAATCAATTAAATATGCTACATTTTTATAATGAACATTTAATAATTTATTTATAATGACAAGATTCAATCCATTTGCTAATTTATTAGATTTACCAATTAATGTTAAGTATCATCTAAATATTTACAATAATTTCGAACTATAAACTGAATTGAGTATCAGCTATTCGCACAATATTAACATAAACAAATACGCTACAGAGTTTTTCATTCAAATAAAATGTTAGTTAATTTAAAGTCACCGCATCATACACCATGTAATATTTGGAGTTTAATATCAGATCTCCTTTTAGAATATTTATACAATATCAATATATTTGTACAAGATACTAGTAAAGTCGTATATTCGTTATCATAAAATATTAGTTATTCAATATGCAAGAATATTTCCTAAACTCAAATGTAAAATATTCAGTTTCGTATTAAAAATTCATACGTACGATTTATTTCAACAAAATATACAAAATAATTTGTGGAACACAAATTTCATGAAAATCAAAGAAATTTATTCGCAAGAGATCGGCAAAATTCAAAACCCTTTCAATAATATCCAGAGTAATGAGTCTAATACCCGCCTGGATAGTTTTATTATTTATTAACACGAATACACGCATAAAAATACTTTGGAAAATGTTTAAGTTTCGTTTGGTTATAAACATGACAATTAAACAAGATTTGTTGGAAACATTCCAGATCAGTTTCAGAAGATTAAAGCAGTAGTATGCAAAACATTTGATCTTAGTGTTCTAAAACAAACAAATATGTAATTGTATGCATTTATTTGAATGGGAATTTCTATAACAATTCTTGTTGGAAATGCTCTTCCGCTCTGCACATATTGTTGAGAACGACAATGTAGCGAAATAGTAATGGATAATTTCTCGCATGTTTGGCATTGTAGTAACTGATCCGGAAAGTCATGTTATTGAGATAGTTTTCCGTAAATAAGTAAATTAACCGTTTTTTGTAACAGAAATCTCTTTTGACCATTTGGAATAAGTACAATTACGAACTTTCAGGTAATGCATGCTGTTTCAGACCAAATATCAGTAGCGTGGGCATCGCTGAACAACAATGCAAGCAAGCAGCAACAATATAGGCACGTGGTTTTAACTCATTATGCTACTGTAGTATCCCATCAAACATATAGCACGTATATACATTCTGAAATCGTTCAATATTTTTGTTTACTACAATATATTTCAGCTTTAAAATTTTTTTAATATGAATATAGTTTACAGCGTTACTGTTTAATTTCACACTATGTGGTTTCTGAGGGTTTTTTTTTTCAATTATAAAGTATTATTTCTTATAAAATATTTGTAATGGTTACTGAAGTCTAGATTATGGTGCAATATTTCTTGATACGAGTCGCCAATATTAATGCTCTCTAAAATTTCAATTAAATATTTTATGAAACTTGGTCTCATAATAGGTTTTGCAGCAAAATATTTTTAATTTTCAAATTTTGATACTCATATAATTTATTTATACCATTATGTAGACGTTCAGCAATTTTGTTCATTCTACAACGTATATCTGTCTAATTTTCTACCAGCGCCCGTAAAAATTCATTTTTAGATTAAAGTGGAAATGATTAAGTTGCAATTAATATAAAGACCTTTTTTTACTGAAATAAAAAATATCTTGAAAAAATAGGAGTACGGAAATCATAATCGTTGGACATTGAATTTTTATGTGCTTTACAGAATAATTTCCATAACTTATAATATCTCAAAGAATTATACAATAAAAACCTCACGGAATAATCAGATTTTAGTTTCATTTTAAAAAGTATTTAAATGAAAAAATGCAAATATTTTATTTTTTGGTTTATAAATATACTTCAAAATATTATGAAATTTAAATTTTAAATAGTCCTTTGGTCCTAAGAAATCATATTCTGAAAAATAATCTTGACACTTCAATTTTTAAATATATAAATAAACGTTTCTGTTTTCTGCTTTAAATTATTAATTATCACATTTATTAAATTGTGAATATTCCATTTTTAGAACAATCAAATTTTATAGTCTTAGGCCAATTACTCTTGAGAAACCCTGGGAGATGATTCGCTATATCATTTGACACTTTCAATGAAGTGGTCAAAAATGGCCTGTTGTTATAGAAAGTGATATTCAAATTTTCATAAATCACTCAGTTTTAGTGATTGATTTGTTTGATTGGAGTGCAATTTTCTTTTATTTAAAATATTAGCGACTCAGGAATATTTTGGTTAATATGATTCACAGGGCAGTGGATCTAGGTAAAAATTTAAAACTCCTAATTCATCAGAATATTTATTGGCTCATGTTACAAAACATATAATTATTTACTTCATTTAGACCAATTTGTTAGCAGATGTATGTCACAAATTAGCTATCGGGACCTGATTAGAGTACATATCTTGTATATAAAACTATGTATGCCTTAAATGAAACTGTTTTATTGAATTAATAATATAGATATTATAAAAGATCATAAAAACTTTTACTTGCATTTTTTTTTAGAAAATAGCATATTTATTTTATTTTATACTGGCACATGTTGGAAATTACACTTTTATATATTTAATGTGTTTAATTTCTACTAATAGTTAATTTTTTTTTTAATTTGAGCTTTTGTCAATGTAATGGCGACACATTGTTAAAAGCTAATTTTCCTCCCATTGACGTGTAATGTGCACGCGCCGCCGCTTACAATTTATTTTTATTTATTAAAAACTAAATTGTTAAAAAATATGATTAAATTATTTTTTAATTCATTAAAAATAGAAATTTAATTTATAGGTTAAAATATTAGTATCATTGAAAATATTATTTTTTTAACTTTAATTGGTTTGAAAAATTATTTTTATGCGATGATATTTTAAGAAGTTATTGCGAAGAAACTTCGAAATTTTACTTAATTTTTAATTAAATAAAATTCTAATTAAAAATTCAAAAAATTGCCCGAGGTTCGCATTCCCGACATCCAAGGTATACAAGTACCAAAATTTGTAGCTGTAGGTCGGAAGGTATGACCTCTAGATCGTCAACACACACACACTCACACACATCGAGCTTTATTATAAGAATAGATATAGATTAAAATTGATTTGCTGGATTAAGTTTTTGCCCTTTTCTACTAAATGTTTCTTCTTTTTGCCGTTCGGTGTCCGAAATATTTCATAATAAGCTGAAATTTAATAAGCAAATGAGCTTCATTAACACATCATTACATCGATACAGCTGGTACAGTAACTTTTACTTATATGCAGTCAGCATAAACTAGTGAACGGATTTTAAAAATGTATATATACAAGACTATTTCACAAAATATGAATAGTAATACACCAAAATAAAGAAAAAGCGAACGAATTCATTTTATAAGAACGCTCAACAGGTTCCAATCATCTGAAAATATTGGAAATAAGGAAATATTTCACAACTATGAGAGATAGTTTCATGAGATTAATACAATTTTTTCCAACAAGATGGAGATTCATCTCATTAGAGTTTGGCTATTCGTAGCCTACCTAAATGAGGAGTTCCACAACTATGAATTGCGTATGCAGGTAACACTGGTTTACCGATCATCAGCTGATTACCAAAATTCCAGAATCTTATTCAAGGACAGTAAACGAACTTAAAGAACACAGGCGTCAATGCTGCTTTAGGTACCAATGACAATGTAAATCTTCAAAACGAGTGGAAAGAATTTGATTATAGAATAGATGTTGACGCTAGTACGATTTGTTTACATATCGGACAAAAATTAAAATGTATTTATTTTATTTTTAGTTGATCACGGATTATACTAGGTGTAATAGTTTTGAAAATATTAATGTTTGATATTCATTTATTTATGTCAATCTTATATACCCTAGGCTCTTTACATTCAGTCATATGAAGTCAGAAGATACTAGCAGAGATTTTGAGGGATCTTGTGTGGAATTTCAGAATCTGACGAAATTCTTATTGTTCCGAATAATATTTTTAAATGATTTAAGAAATGTATATTTTATGAACCAAGCCTGTAATCATTGTAACATATTCTTATATAGATTGATTCTACATAAATGTTTAATAATTTGCTAAAAATTCAATTTTGTACAAAAATATCATTTTTATGTCATATGTCAGAAGAACATGAGATTACGAACTGAGTTTTCAATCAATATAAGAGTTACTGCGGTAGTGATGAAGAGGAAAAAATATCTCATTGTAAAATGTTTTACGGGGAAAATCATCCCAAAGATAACTTTGGATGATAAATATATGTTGGGTTTCCTGATCCAGACATACTGGCAGCAAAGGCAAATAAAGCTAACAATCTCCCAAAATGTTAGCTCAAATGATGTTGCTATACATCAAGTTGCTCTGCTGCTCTTAGATCTTTCGAATGCCCTTAGTTGATAGTTGAGTGCAATGGCCACACTGTTTAAATGCACTACAAAAATGTAATTTCCACAAATGGAAAGATAAGGTGGCTGGAAAAGTGAACTTGAACGGATATTTGCTGATTCCCTTTTACACCCACTCTTATAGCGATAGCATATTTCTTTTGCTATCTTTTTTTCATATTCTTCATTATTTTTCTTGGTTTGGGTGTTTGAGGTCCTTGAAAATTATCAAACCGTTTTTCTGAATCTCATTGTATGACATTTATATAATTGAACTTGAGTTTGAAGAGTCGTAATTAAATCACAAACATGAACAATCTTTCCGCTAAGAATATCGAAATGCACGTTGGCAGATGATTACGCTTACGTTGCTTCAGGCAGCTTCAATTTATACTTTATTACTCATTCTATCGTAACCTTATGTCTTTGACAACCGGAAATGAATTCAGATGCATGGACTTGTTATAATGAATGAATCTAAATTCCTTACAAATTATTGAGCATTTATTCTTTGTATCCCTGTATAGCAATAATGTAATGAAACATGAGTAGGCGTATTAAGATATAAGTAGGTGATTAGAACTGAATTATGAAAGAAGTACTTCGAAAAATGTAGTGTCATTTCTTTAACACCATTTTAATCTTAGTGAATAAATTTATAATGAAAAAGTAGTCCATATTTCCGTAAAAGTGACGTTGAAAGCAGAATTTAAGCAATAACATAGGCGTTACACAGCTGTATACAAATGCATACATTTGTGAATATCAAATGGACAATGGATTTTATTATATATAATTGGATATTTTATTACAAAAAATGTTTTTATTAGTAGTATTAGTTTCTAATTTTCCTTATCGGCATTATCGCTTCAAAGTCTATAGTATAACGGTTTACTTTTCTAATTTATATTTCACAAACATAGAAAAATATTACCACTCCGAAATTGGTAAATAGTAAGCTGTATAAATTTATACTCTATTAATAATTCAAAGACTCTTTGATATAAAGTATATTTATTCTTCCGAAGATGGAGTAAAAATACTTTTTTTGTATAATGTCTCTTTGTACAACAAACTTTTTATCTCTCACCATACATGCATGGATTAAGACATATAGAAATATTTAAATATATTCATCATTTAAGAAAAATATATCTCCAACTCAAAAAATTCTTATACAATCAAAAAAAGCGTTCTTTGAGATGTTTCTTTGTCTGTACAAGCCCTTCTTCTACTAAAATCACTTGGAGATCACACATAAAAAAAGTAGAGAGTGATCGATTTCTATATTATTGTAAGTCTTTTTTAAGAATTATATAAAGTACCATCTTTTGTTGAATTGTAACTCTTTTTTGTTTTGATAGAGCGTCGGCATATTTTCTCATTTATTCAGTAGATAATTATACGTTTTAAATAATGACTTAAAGAAGTCTTATTTAAAAAAATATATTTTTTAACTGATCACTAGATAAAAAATAGTTTTTTTATAGCTTGTTATTTTGGAAATTATTCCTATTATTTTTTTTCCATAATATTAGTAGTAATAATCAGTGCGAACTATAAAAATTCATAACAATACAATCGTCATCTGAGAAATTTCTTTTGAAAAAAAAATAATGACAAATTAAACTGAAATATTGCATTTGCCTAGGCAGCACATATATTAATTACAATTCAGGTAAAAGCCTTACGTTTGATATATTTTTTCCTAAGAAATGTTGATCGATTAGTATTAGTGTTGAATTTGAGTCATGTGCAGAAACGTAAGATAAGAAAATCATTAACGGGAAAGATAAACATAGATTAATATTCCACTGAGGAAAGTTGTAGAAAGTGTTCCGTCGTCTTGGAGTAAATTTAAGAATTATTTAATTTATACTTATCGAATTTCACAAATTTTATACTCTTTTATTAAGATATATTTTTAACTATTATTTTGATTTTTTTTGTGAGGAGGGGATATTCTAGGATTTACTATAAACTACAGTAATCTTAATGTTTTAACAGAATATCTTAATGCTTTATAAGAAGTATCATAAGTCATGAAAGAACGACCAACTGGTTTCTTGGTTAAAAATGGCGTCTGTATTTGTAAGCCTCTTTTTCTACATTTTCGCTCTTTTATGTAAATTTTTGTGAAACAGAATCCAAAAAAAAAATGCATAAAAAAATATCTATATGTATTTTATTCTTCCACATTTAATATATCAATATATAGATTTTTTGTTTCAGGAATCACCGAATTACGACGCGGACAATTATTAGTAATTTAAAAGAATTTTTAGTAATTCTTTTAAATTACTGGTAAAAATTCATTCAGCTAGAAAAAGACACCTAAATCATGATATTCTGATTGACCGATCTTGTGATATTTTCCCTTTTGCCGAGTAAATTTATAAAGAAAAAAGCAAATTCATGTCTACAAATTAAAAAAAAAGTACCACTTAAATGTAGCATTTTTTACAATCTTAATAAAAGAGCAATATTTCGTTAATAAATATTCAGATTAGAATTTTTAGGCAAAAAATTCATTCAAGTTTCAGCCCATTTCATTTTTTCTTAAATGATACATATCAGTGGTATTTTAGTAATTTATGTTTGAAATTTAATGCACATTTTAATGAAAAGAAGACAAAAAAAATTCATATCATAGTGTAAGAGGAAAAAATTGCCATATGTGCTGCTATGTCATGAATACATATGAAATGAATAATTACTTTTAGCAGGCTACTTAAATTTAATATTTTTAAATCATCCTCATTAATGCAAGAACTTATTTTTCTGATAAACATTTAGATTAAAAGTCTTGGGCAAAAAATGTCATTCAAATTTCAGTCCATTTCATTTATTCTTAAAGAATACAAAACAATGGAATCCTTGAAATTTATGTTTGAAATTCCATGCATATCTTAATTGAAATAAAAAGAAGTAGAAAACAATCGATTTTACAGCAGAGTGCAAGGAAAAAAGAGTTATACTATTTGGTATATGTGCTACTAAGTTTATTTAATCATTAGTTAATTTTAACAAGCAGTAAAGTGCATTTTAATATAAAAGTAACAAGCAAATAGTAACATTTTATCTGACGTGGATTCTATTTTATATATAGTTTCGGAAAATAACTAATAAAAATAACTAAAAAATAACTAAAAAAATAAAAGGAAAATAACTAATACTAATTTGCATAAAAGTATTTGAAAAAGAAAGTTTTGAGAAAAATCCACAATAATCATTGTACTTCCAATTAAGTTTACATTCTAATAAATTTATGTCAGCTGAAAATTTTTTCCTACACAAATTTATAATCCTATTGAACCATATCTTCTTTGTTATATGAGTCTGAATTCTTAAAAACGTCTACTTTAATGTTTATTTTTAGAGATTAGTCTTTAGAATTTGCGCATCACATTATGTTCAAATTAATTTTTTAAATGAAAACATCTATCTGTGAGGTGTGTAAAAGAACTCCTCTGTATAAAAAGGGGTTGCGCAAGCGAGTGTGTGTGTCATTTGCGTATAAGCTAGAAGTCAGAGCTCTGCACTCGGTGCTCAGGTGCCTTGGCCCTCAGAAGTTACTGCACGTTCGGCTTAAATCGCTGACAGTTCTTCAGCGGGCTCGAATTGTGCCATAAGTAACAACAACCGTTAAGTTTCTGAAATAACTTCTGAACAAAATCGCTTATGAGATTTACCTACATGGTTGTTGGTTGAGTGAAATCTGGCACCTTTATAACGACATCTGATGCCGTTTCAAATGACTGTAAACACAAATTAAAATATCTATAAATTCTTCATTAATTCATATGAGCTGTCACTAAAATGCGTTTTGATATAAAAGTAAAAATATTAACATTTTATATATATTTTCGGAAAGAAAACTGATTCCGTAAAATATTTAAATAAATATTTTTTGAGAAAATTCAACAATAATCATCAGATTCCCAGTTTCCCAGTTTACATCCAGATAAATTTATATTAACTGAAAGGTTTTTTGTACAAAACTTTATAATTCCATTGAACTATATCTTCTTACAATATGCGTTTTAATTAAAAAAAAAATAGAGAGCTTTTTTATTTTTAGTCTTTAGAAACTGTGTATCACAGTAATTTTAGTACATTTTTTTAATGAGAAAAATACAACCGAAAATTATTTTATTTTCATAAAAAGACAAAAATATTGTCTTCATAGTTTCATAGGAACGCAAAATATTCTTTTCTACATTTCTATGGATTATTCTTTAGTTTTTGAAGTAACATCAGAACCAACGCATCTATTTGCTTTACTTATTTGGCCCCTGGTGATGTGGCATATGGCACTTTTATGGAAATATCTCATGCCATATATTTTCATTCAGAAGATAGGCAACTCAATTTGAAATATTTTTGAAAATACGTTAGAGGGAAAACGTTATACCTTTTTGGGGAAAAAATGGAAACCTATTTTTACATAGCTTCCTGAGTTGACAAGTTAGGTATGAATGAACATTCCACAAAATTAAGTCCTTTTTGTTACTCTGTAAGGTAAAAGTTATTTTCTCAGATGATGACTTCAATTTTTTTTCCAAAGTATTATTTGTCTTATGTTACTAAAAATTAATTTAAAACTGAATAACTACACTACCTGAATTTTTTCCAGGCTGGTTCAATTATTCAAAATTCATGTAGGAAAGGAAAGAAAAGTTCATATAAAGATTTTTTTTTTACCTGATTAGTGAAATACGATTGAAATATTAATCTGCTTTCTTTATTCTATACAATTCCAATAGGTAAAATAAGCCTCACAATTACTTAATTTTTTTTCTTGAATTTTTAAGTTTTGATGTCAATTCTGAAACCGATGGATATTTTATAAAAAAAAATATTTTCTCAGCTATAGTTTGACAAATTTAATTCAAAATAAAAAACACAGATTACAAATATTTATGCAAAAGATAATTGATGCCATTTTTTTGTATCCCTCTTTATAACTATTACACTTGCTTATTTATGCTTGATTATATTGAGAATTATTAAGTTGACTTTTAGTTAGAGTGTTTTTTAAATAGTTTTTCAATAACACTTTTGTATTGATAATTATTTCAAATATTTTGACGATAAGGAAAGTGTCTACAAACAAGAATCATCAATTTCATTTTTTTAGTTTATATTTATTACCATCTTCAATTTATTGATGCAAAATTAAAAATACATATTCCTTTTCATTTTTTACTTAAATGTATCACTAATTTATACTTGTAATGTAATAACAATGTTTCATATTTCTTTTATATTCAAATATATTTTGCAACCTATTTACTCACTATTTAATTGCATAAAATTGTTGAATAATATTTCACCTAAAAAAAAGAGTTATTTTCTAAAATCGTGAAGATTAATTAGAACAATTTGTATGCAAAAAAAATTATTTTCCAAGAATTGTTTAATTATTTGGACTGGTAAAACAAGTTATCAGTTTTAATAAAAAATTAGAAAAAGAAAATGTATGTAATAATTTTGATACATACAGTAACTATACATTAAAAAACAAATGTTGAATACCTCTTTTCGAATTAAAAAGTGTAACATATGATTCAGGTATAGAACTAAAAAAGGAATACATGAAAGTATTTTTTTTTAAATATATTTTGAAGAAATGGTGAGAAAATCAATACTTCCAGCAAATTGCACCGGATGTAGAGCAACTTTGTCAGGTTTCACTTGAAAACTGATACCCCTAGATAATAATGTACAAAGTGACAGTATTGCCACTCGAACAGAAAATGTTGCGATAGAAACGAAACATCTTCATTATCTCCGTTTGATATATCGATATTTGACCATGGTTTAGATCCTAATTCTATTTTTTCAAGTCTGTCTTCATCGATAAAGAAACCATTAATATCCTATAAACTGTTTCTAAAATATTAACAACTCTATTCGTTACTTTATAAAATAACATTGTCGTAAAGTTATCAAACATTACGTTGCCCAGATGACTAGCTTATGAAATTCAGGTTTGGATAGAAAACGCATTTCCCACACACACACACACGTTTTTGTGTGTGCTCCCACAAAGAGCATTTCGTAATTGAGAATCTGTAGCTTCCGGTATGATGGTTGGTGACACTAGGTTACACAAAAAGGTTGGGATCTTGCTCCTTCCATTGATGACGGGACGTACTTCCCAAGGGAATGGTTGTTCCGTAGCCGGTGATAGCATTTGGGACTCAACCACAGTTACCACCAGTATTGATGTTGATGCTGTCCGTTCATTCAAATTTTTCTGTTTGCCTTCCTTCAGGTAGGAGTAGCTAGTTTAAAGTAAGGTTATAAATTACGAATCTAATAAAATATTAAAATGACTTTTGATCAGTTAAATTTGTAGTAAATAATAAATTTAGAGATGCGAATTTCAATTTTATATAATAACAATAAACTATGTACAAAAATTTCTGATTAGTATGAAGAAATCGTAAACTCATGTTTTGCAATTTTACCTAGTTTCTCTTTATTATAGTGTTGGAGCTTAGATTTGTATTTTTGTATATTTTATACCATATGTATATTTCTGATCAAACATTTCATCTAAGGAAAGGACTGCATGTATATAAAGTGAAATCATATGATATTTTTATGAAGAGAATCATAAAAATATACGAATATAAAAGTCTGTAACGCAAATAAGTTTGAGAAATGAAACATCATAAAACTAGGAATTCAAGTACTAAAAAAAGTCTCATATAACATAAGCAAAAATAAATAGATGGAATTCATCACGTATGTGACAAAAACAATAATTTTTGAATTACAAGGTTCTTATTTTCAAAACTTATTCCTTCATAAATCTCAAGTTACCTTTTTGTAAAAATATTAATAAAATAATTGAGGCAAAGTTTCCAAATCTGAAGAAAACATAACAAGAAAATTTCTATCTGTGAGCTAAACAAAAATATTACTGAATTTTATGGTCTAAATTGAAGTTATTTTCACAATCATCGAATATTAGACTCGCAAATTAAAATTACCAAAATATGTAAATTTTTAATTTTGTATAATGCTAGTTTTTTAATTATTTTTCTTATTTAACACATTGATAAAAACATTTATTAATTTTTTTTTTGTATTTACCATTTGAATGCATTTTGAATTTCTCTAAAATATTTCGTATATTGGTTACAAAATTGAACAATAAATTGTTTGTTTCCAATATTAAATGTTTCAAATTGAGCAGTTTTCAATACATTTTTCTTAATAAAAATTAAATAAATATCAATTGAAAAAAATGTTTTCCAAGATGGACATTTCTAAATAATATAAAATAGCGTATAAATTTAACAATTCAGGTTGATAGGCCTAATTTATATTGTATTATTATCTACACTTATTATTTTTTTTTATTATAGGTACGTATAGTTAAAATACTCAAATAACCTGGTGAATCTAAACCTTATTTGCACCAGGTGTTTATCTACAAATTATTTTGATCTTAAACTTTGCATAATATTTTTAAATATCATATTCAACCTTCATAGCAAACATTATACAACTTCATCTAATATTATGATTTAGTATTATTTAATTATAAAATTTTTATTTCAATTATTAAATGCTGAAGTAATTAAGAATTTTTTTAAGTATCTAATTTTTAAAAATATTATTGAAACTTAAAAAAATTTAATTGAATATAATTCATGATATTAATAATTAAAAATAAATAAATCATAACTATACGCTGGTTTTATATCATCAAAGGCAAGAAGCTAGGAATATGGACACACCCCAAAAGAGAAAATTTAAAAGCTAACTTCACTATCATAGCCTTTTTTATGCAATATGCAACTAATTTACAAATTTTTTCAATATTAACTTTAGCGTTTTAGATTTTAAAAAAAAAGTTCTTTTTTTTTTCAAGCACCATACTTGATCAATAAGGGCGTCACTCTTTCATATATATCTTTGATGCTGAATTTCTGTCCTTAAACATCATCTTTTATTCAGTTGCTTATTCTTCCCTTTCTTGATAAAAGCCTTGAGTATCGATTTTATTTAACACGAGGCTGGAAGCTTTAGATTTGGCTTTTAAGCGAATCATTTACGAAACACAATCCATTTAACAAGCAAACATTCGCAAGGAAGTATGTGAAAAATAAAAACTTGTGTTGTTTCTCCCTTTGGTTTATACTTATAACGGATATCTTGTAGTAAGAAATGCCCTAGAACTCTTTATGAAGAACTAAGCACATGTCCTTTGGATTGTTAAGCATTTCAGTATGCTACAAAATAATTCTATAAGAAGAAATTTATTGAGGATTTTTCTTACTTTGGAATTCCGATAAACTTAGTAAGGAATTTCTCATATACATGTTTCTTTTCAGAAAATTGAATTTTGTGGACAAAAATTGTATTTTAAGAACAAATCTTTTGTCAAATAAGGGCACTGACATGTATACTATGTACCATTCGACTTATGTACTACTATTACCAAAAATACAGTAAATATAATTTCTTAAAAAATTATTGGTATTTAATGAATAAAATCTTACAAAATCCATCAATAAAACATTTTTATGATAAAATCGTGAACATGTATTTAAACACAAAAGAGCATATACCGTAAGAAAAAAATTATTTTGATCTTAAAATTGATAAAGTAAATTCACAAAAATTTTCATGAAAATCGATGCTCGAAATTTAACTAATCACAAATTTAATAGAATTTTGAAAACGATCCGATATATTTCTTAAGTTTATACTAGTTACTTTCTTGTTTATTGGTTAAATATTGTTGATTATTTTCCAATAAATTTCTACTTAATTTTATTTCACCATTTTTTATATCATGCATTAACAGACTTTTTTTTATAAATGAAAAGTTATATTGGTAATGAAAGGTTTATTGATTTTTCTAATTTTCTAACTACAGTTTCATTTTTTTAAACAAAATATATAATCAGCATGAACCTTATTCAATTTGGTTTCATCGACTTTTTATAGTCAAAAATAAATATTCTATTTCAAATACTTTGAAAATGTTTTTTATATTTTTGTAACAATTTTCTTGCATTTTTTTCCGTTCGAAAACTTTTTGTATCACAGTAATCTAACAAAATCTGTTACACGGAAAAAATATTTTATATAGACCTTATACAATATAAAGGCGCATTTATTGTTTAGATTTAAATATGTGTACCGGATTTTAGATAATTTTATTAATTAGAGCTTATATGTTTAAAATTATAGAGAAAAGAAGTTATGCTGTGGATTTTAATAACGTTTAGTGTTGAAGTTTCTTCAAATTTCTGAAGGGTTCAGAGTGATCAAGGTTGAAATCTGTAAAGCACTGTTGTGTAAGTGGGTATGGGGCATGTTAAATACATCGGGATCAAACGATCTATCGCTGGTGTGGTGTGGAAGTTTGGAAAGGCTTGCCAGTTCAAGTGTCGTCTTCGTCATCTGACCACAGTTCAAAATTACGACGTTCGTCCTAAAATAGCCTTAGAAATGTTTTTAAAAGGTGGAGGGGGCGCTAATATATCTAACTAAACTTGATACAACGTGAGGCATAGACGCTTCAAAAATGATTTTAAGGATAATTACCACTGGAAAGATGAGTGGAATAAATACCTTGACATGAACCATTTTCTCAGAACATTCAGAGTTTTCTCATTATGAGCTAAGCAGTCCTAAAGTGCTAAAAATGTCTTTTTTCTTGATTACAAATTATTTAAATTTCTTCCTCTGGATCATAATTGTTTAATTAAAACACCGGATTTACACACTAGAGACATTCATTCTAAATTGAATGCCTTCAATTCACTGCATATTAAAGGATAATTAATGAATTCATAAAATAAGTCAGAAGAAAATGTTAATGAAAAAAGAAAAGAAAATTTAATCATAATTTACATTATGTGCTGAGATTTAATAGGTTATCCTTAATACTGAACCAGAAATTTAAAGAATTCAGATTTAGAAAGTGTCTTTTTAAAGAAACGTGATTTAACATTGCTTTATGCCACAATTTTGTAATCATATTCTGCAGGTACTTTTTTTTAATGAAGGGTTTTTTTCTTTCCTTTTTCAAACTGCACAGTTCTTCTAAAAATAATTGATTGAGCGCACTATTTTAAATAGTAAATTTTTGAAATTGAAAACATAATATAGTGAAGTAGTTTAGCACGGAATCAGTTTCAGCATAAGAAAAAAAATTTATTGCGTTTCAATTCTTTTTTTTTTTTTTTTGCATTGATTAAAACTTCCCAGTTTTTTTTATTTCTTTTTCGCCCAGGTGTTTAAGTAAATAATCGAATAATAATGTATTATTTTATAAGCTATGAAAGGTAGTAAATAAACGCATAATAATGTGTTACAAGCTATGAAAGGTAATAAATAAACGAATAATGATGTATTATTTTATAAGCTATGAAAGGTAATTTTGGTACCAAAATTGGCAACCATAAGCATCAAAATTAACAGCACTTTTTTCTTTTAATCATTGCAAGATTAGAGTAATAAACATACAATAACCTTTCAACAATATCTTATAATAATAAGGGTATCTATCAAGAAATTTTAAACTATGGTTGTCTCTTAAACCGCAAATATGAGAATTCCACAGCATTTCAAATCTTTATAAATAATACTTTATGAAGAAATATATACATTTCAGATTCATTAGAAGATTTCTAGAATATTAGAAGAGTTTAGAAGATTTCTAGATAAGGAATGGTTTATTGTTCGGGATAAATATTGGTTTTGTCCTTGTTTTAATTTACGTCTTTCTATAGACAGAAAAATAAAAAAAAGGATGCACAAATTCAAAACCATTCCATAAAAATTTCACTGAAAATTATAGTGTGAGATGACACGAGAAGCTCTATTAACAAAAAAGATAAATTTACATGTGTACTGACTTCCTACAGAGCTGAACTTAAGGTCCAGAATTATTAAAATTGGCACATGTATACATTTCGAAGAGAAAATTTGTACCTCAAGCAATATTTTTCTCGAAATTTAATTAATTAAGAATCAATCACAATTTTGCTGCTTTTGAGAGAAAGCTTCCAAACTTATTATAGCTCAAAGATAAATTTTTCGTCTTCTTAAAATGGCAATTTAATTGTCATGGGATTTTTCCTGATTTTTTTTCGATTTTTTTAATTTGAATTATTTTTAAACAGCATTTTTTAATAATTCCTTTCATTTGCATAATTTAAATAGTTTAGAATTTTTTTCATAGTTTAAAAACTAAAATCAAATCCTCATCGTTCTTACATTATAAATTTAATCGGGCAATGCAAAAAATATTTATTCAGATACTTAAGATTCCTTAATTTTAATTATATTTTTGATAGCTTAACTTTTTACTCATAATATTTACGAAAACATTTAATAATTTCTCTGATTGTAGTTCGAAAAATATTTTTTTCAAATCTTGACAACTTTTAAAATTTGCCCCGGATGTGTGCCAAGTTATAACATGTCTTTGGCAAATTTTAATAATAAAAATAATTAAATAATTAAAAAATTACTGATACACTTATTAAATTACAGTGCATAAAACATTTAGCAATTATTATCAATTATTATTATGATAGTAATAAATGATATGAAGTGATTTATAGTAAAATAAAGATAAATTTTTAACCATATTTTGCAAATTAAGAATTATACCCATTCTCTTTAATCAGTATTGCAGACCTGCTTTTAGTCTTGGCTTCGAGACCGGAGTATTCTGAAAAGGAATTCTTTTGAAGTTATGTTTTTAATAACACTAAGATGTCCTAAGATTTGATTCTATTAAATTATTTCGTATTAATTTTATTTATATTATTTTTATTTAATTAATTTATGCACAATGAACAGAACAGATATAAGAAAATTAAAATAATGCGACTTTCATGCCAGTTATAATTAGACGCAAAAAATATTTTATTGAAGGAATTGAAATTTAGGAATCAGAAATTTAATTGGAAGTAAATACAAGCAGTATTTTTGGCAAATTAGCTATCCAACAAAGATAGTTAGTAAAACATTAAAAAATTAATGCAATGAAGATTTCTATTAATGATTTTTTTTGGTTGATTAAGAATTCAATCATCGATTTTTTTTCAAATTCTTGTCCATAACCTTGTACTTTGTTTAATCCCTCTGAATTATTTGTACTTAAAATCCCTCTGAATTATTTGTTTCTTTATAATGTTCCTGTTTCTATCAGTTAAGGAAGCATTCCGTTTAAGGTCAGCTTTTAATTAGAAAAAGCATTTTCAAATTGAATAATGATAAAATGGAATGTTTTCTTAGTATTTCCACTTAGTACTTCACTATGTGGTTTCTCGGTTACATTTTGTTTCCTTTTATATCTGCTATTAAAATAATCATTAATATTTGAATCAATGCCTTATGGCCTTTCGACGAAAGCAATCAGCATTAATGCATTATTGTTATGAGTGTATATTGAGAATGCAAAATCTTACTATTTATGAAAATAGACTGAAAATTTCAATGATTGAAAAATGCCTATTCAATTAAGTATCCAAAATACAAAAACATTTGTTGTGTAAATGCTATTGGAGCACACATACAAAAAATGCATTACAAGATTTATTTTGCACCGTATAATTATGTACGGAAAGATAGGATAATTTTCAATTAAATATCACTGCAATTGATTGGATTATTATTGTTTTAATGCTTGTTCAAAGGAAATTTCAAATTTTTCACGATGACTCTTATCTTATAAATAATTGCCTGAATTATCTGTAAACTCTTCTCCATGAATTATTACTTATTACAATTCACAAAAATTAATTTATCCGTAAAATTAATCTTACATATTCTCAAACCTTTAAACAAAAATGCAAAAGAAAAAAAATCATCCAATATTTCAATAAATAAATAAACTGACGACGATTATTTCATCTAAAATTATACCCAGTCTTGTGGCTGTTAAATATCTGATCCTGTGTTAAATATCTGATCCTATTCCGTATGTGACGCTTATTTAAATCAACTCGCATAGTACTTAAAAATTTGTGATTCAAACTGAGTGCTCTGAATATTTTGAAAATTCATTCTGTATCAGTATCGATTGCTTCTGTTTTGAATATTATCCCGTACAAGACACTTTTTTTAAAATTTATTACGCCGCTATTTTAAACTGTTTGTTCATAGTTATTTTTTAAAAAAATGTAATAAATTTATTCAAATAGCTTTATAATGCAAGTCGAGAAAAAGTCCTCTATGCGAACAGGAACTTATAAAAATTATTTCCATTATTAAAATCATTCGAGCTATGACATTTTGAAGTTTAAATGGAAACTTATTTAATATAGATATCTCCCCTATGAATTATTCATGTAATAAAATTAACTATTTTCGATATTATATAATAATTGATTATATATAAACCGATTATATATAATAATAATATACAAAGAGTAATGGCTGGAATTGTAGACCGGTTAAAAGTAATCAAAGGTACAAATTTAAATAAAAAATGTCGATTAAGAATGTCGAGTAAAAGTTTTAATGGTCTGTTAAAATGTCGTCGGTTTTAATGTCGGTTAAAAGTAATCAAATTTAAATTAGCAATGATATGACTGGTCTACTTTACACAATGACTGGGATCATAAAATTTCGAAACTCCAGATTTCTAGAACTTTTTGAATAATTCTGAATAATGCAAGGCAAAGAGGTTATTTATTTTGATATAATTGCGTGACTTCGGGTACTCGTGTATTTTTTATTCGTAGCATGCGGAAAGGTTTATCTGCTTAATTTTTAATACACTTTAAATAGAATGTTTGCTTACGCTTAATATGTATGTATTAAAATAGTTTAAATTTTTTTCACAGTATTTAATCAGATGTTTTATAAATTTATTTTAAGATTCTAAATAAGAATTTATAAAATGTTTAATTAAAAATTATAGCATTCATTTGAGATTGGAATTAATTTTGTTAGGGAAATGGGATAGATACTTCTTCTTTTGTTTTCTTACAGAAAAATATCTATTAAGTCTTTCTGTTATTCGTGGAACGTATTTCTATTGCCTTCGTATTTCTTCTTCTGAAAGAAATTTCACCGTCCAACGTGGAATGGTAATACACAGAAAAGAAATGATTTACAAATGGACAAGAAATCTATTTATTAGCAACTTATAGAAAAACTCCTAGTATTCCTGCACTGTCAAATATGTGCCATACATAATAGAAATATTAATAATTTCAAAGACATTTTTAAGTAAATTGATAATTTTTAGCAGAGAAGAAATTTTATTCCTTATTTCCAACTGCAAATGCGAAAAATTTCATTTTGCTAATTTTTAATTTCTGCTAAACAGTGTTAAAGGGACCCATAATTTAGCATTAAAAAGACCGGAAGATTTTTAATAAATCGTATATTTTTAAACATTTTCTTAATGTGGATTTATTTCTTGCTAGTAATAACTATTTATATTTCAAAGAAAAATATTGAAAATGCTCTTTTTATTCTAAAAGAAAATGGTTGAGGATAAGTTATTTACTTTCTGCATTAGTATTGTGTTCTAAACTGATAGCAAATGATATGGCAAAATCAATAAATATGTATTGTACTTGTTTTCTGCCTTTCAGAAAGTTATTTTAATATATGTAGCAATTCTTTTTCTGTAGAACTAAGAAAAAGTAAGCAGCAATTCATTTTACAAACCGGTACAGTAGAGTAGAATTATGAAAAAGAGGGGATCTTTCTACATATGTGAGTATTAAAATGATTTAACATATTGTTTTGATGTATTTATTAAATAGGGTTTGATGCACCAGATGCTTGCAATTCATTGTTCTCTATTCTGACCACTGTAAGACGCTATAATATAGGCAGATTTAAAAGCATCTAACTTATTGTAAGGCACAAAGAACCCAAAGGTGGTAAATTAAATCCGTAATTGTCATTACTCTACTTGCTTATGGCTTCTCTAATATATATTTATGATGTCCCAATAACTTTATCATATAGGAAATATACAAATAGCAAATATTGTAATCGTCAAAAAAAGTTCTCACTTCAGATTTTAATAAATACCAAATTTTCAGATCTTTCTGCATCCCTAAAGCACATTTTTGGAATTATGGCTATCTGTCTATCTTTTAACAAGATAACTTAAAAAGAGATAGGCGGATGAAATTTGGTATATAATTTTTACATCAAATTTGTAGATTTCTCTAAAATGTTGAATGAATTCAATTCAGAGAAAATCTGACCGTTCGCTAGTCCAAATATAATTTAATACAATAACTACAAATGAAGGAGAGCTAGATAGTTAAAATGTAGTACATAGATTAAATATCTAAAGTAGAAAATTTTGAAACGACTCTTTCAAGAGTCTGATCATGAGTCTGATCTATCTCTATCTGCCTGTACGTTCCAAATTATGCAAACGAGATAACTCAAAACGCAATGACTTGAACATATGAAAAGAAGTTGACTTAAATATATTTCTTATATGATTTTGCAACTACAATTGTAGTTCTGCGTCAAATTTTAATTTCTAATTAATTTAATTTTTAATTTTAATTTTAATTTCATTTAAATGGCCAAGATAATGATCGATGTTCTTGTGCTTGCATATCAACTAAATATCAACGATTAATCGTGAAACATGCAAGCTAAATGCCGTAAAATTACGGCATTCTGATAATAATAAGAAAATATATATTTACTATAAAGTATATCAGAAAGATTCGGAGAGATAAATTTCGTCAGTTTTTATATGCAATCACTTCAATACAATTCAGTAATTTTGAGTGCAACCAAAATTACGTCATACTGTTTTTAAGAAATTCAATATTTCGGATTATTAAAAATAATTTCAAAGAAATAATTTCGAATAATTTCAAAGAAATACTTTAAAAAAATGAAATGATGTTTAGGAAGAAGAACAATGCTTGGGAAGAACGTAAAGAAAGGTTCCTCCTTCTGAAATTATTCTTTCATTTCCACTTGTTTGCTTTCATAAAGAGAATGTCATAAAATATTCATAGCTTTTGTACATTCTTATTTACTTAGAAATCGAAAGATAAAAAAAAAATATTTCTTTTACCTTCAATAAGAATCTTTCTTTTTATTAGAAATATGATTGTTATCTCGGTTGTTTAATTTCCTTCGGGGAGAAATCCTTTTTAATTTTGTCAAGTTTGCAAAAATAGAAAGCAAGATTTTCTTCAAAATATTAGAATCAGCTTGCTTAGTTTCTTTGAAGAATCAAGAAGTGCTTCATTTTTACTTTAGTGAAATTTATCCAGCTATAAATTTTTTTTCTAGAATTAAATGTTAATAGAAGAAATGTTATGTTACTAGAAGAATGTTCAATGTTAATGGAAAATAAAATTCTTCTATTAATATAGATATTTTGAATGAATTCTGTATTCATAATTGTGAAAACAAAAGTCAATATTTAAAGTCAATAATAGATATACTTTATAATCATAATTTTTTTTATAATCAGTTTTTTAACGATATAATGTCTCATTGGTAATTTATATGTACAAAAAAGTTTCATTTTCATTTTTTTCAAGGAAGGAAGTTTCGGCATTTATAATTTGCTTAGTTCGCAATTATTAAATCTGTTAATTTAGTTATTTTTTTGGACTTAAAAATTTTAGAAATTTTCAGCCGATTATGTTGCCGTCGGGAAAGCAGGAATATTAAGGTTACGTACACACTAGAAGATTTTTTTTAAAATTTTAACTTTAAAGGTCCAGTTTTTTCACAGTAGGTCATTAATATATGTTTAAACTCATTTCACTGAGAAAAAAAACCATATTACACTAATTATTAATTAATTAAATAATGTTTAATGAGCTAAGTAGCATATTTTTTGAAACATGATATCGTAAATTCTAATTTGTATAGACACACAATTCTAGTTGGAAATGATGCCTAATATTAGTCTTCATGTTGTCTGCCTCAATCAAGTTATAAAAACATATAGTTTATTTAACAATTTTTTCATCGACGATGAACAGAAAAAGCGAGATTTTTTCTGTAATTTTAACTTTTAAATAGCTGTTAAAAATTTATTACTAGAAATATAACTTTGATTGAGGCACAAAACATCCGATATTTCCTGCAAATTATTTTGATATATAAATAACTGTATTTGGTTAATTTCTTGTTGAGTTATGATTGTTTGAATGAAGCAACATAGTGGAAAAATATCATTCTTCATAAAATGAGTTGGAAAAAAACCGTAACTATAGTTTTTAATGAAAGCAAATCAAGAAACATAAGTATAACTAGAGAAATATTTCAAATATTTACAACATCTTGGTATCGTTTGAAAGCTAAAAGATCAGAGAACATTATTAAGCAATAAAAAAGATATTCGATATTTTGAACGATTTTCGAAGTTTCAAGTGTGTACATACACCAAGAAAAATATTTATTCTGCTTCGAAAAACACATTCGTAAACTACTTTTAACAGTCGTAAATCGATACTGTCAATGAATCTTCGATGTTAAAAGAATCATACAAGTAGCTAGAACGATTTCATAAAAAACATTTATATTGTGTAAATACGAATTCTTAAATTTTTTTCGGTGGGGAGTGAGGGAGGACAATTCCATTGTTTATTTGAAATATAAATTATGCTGTAAGTGTAATTTAGTAGTGTATTTGCGTCTTCTCATTTTCCAAATAAAAAAGAAAAGAAATAATTTGAACATAATTCATATTTTATTTTAAAAGTTTAGTGGAAAAATTTCTCCTGTCATTTAATAAGAATTTCAGAGCAATACTATTAATAAGTAAATAGAAACTATTTAATTATAGCTAATCATCTTTTTATGAAATATCTGTAAAAAAAAGAACACACTCACTACTAAATATCTATAAAATTTTGATAGTTAAAAGAATTGAGGCTTTCATTCTTTTCCGACTATCGTATTTTTTCACTCAAAAATTTATAATTAATGACACAATTTCCATAAACTTTTGAATTTTGAATTCAATTTTACAAGCATTCTTTATATAATTAACTAAGCTAAGAATTAGCAATTAGCAATTTCAACTAAATTATCATTTTATGTAAGTGATTTCTATACGTTCTATTCATTTTATGTTTCTGATTTCTATACGAAATTCGTGCCAAAAATGCCTCTGGCAAATAAGAAATTATTTAATTTCTGGACACTTCGCCTGTTACTGCGATTAATAAATAAAAGGAATACTTCATTTAAAATACATCGGTATCATCTGCCATATCATCTGCCAATTTTTATCAAACATTTCTATGAGTTGCATATTGGCAACAGATAAGAATTAATTTTATTCTAACGCCTGAAAATAAATTTGTTTTAAATGAAATACAAATCTTAATTTTGTTGATTTTTTTTATCAAAATGGCGAATGTAATTGAGAAAATGATGTGTATTAAAATTTGTTTTCGCAAAGTAATTTTGGGATAAAATATTTCAAACGTCCTTTAAAGACAACTGCCTATCAAAATCAAAAATGCTTGAGTAAAATAAAGTATGCAAAGGAGATAAATAGCCCATCATAGATTAATCATATGCAGGAAAATTACCCACTTAGTATAATCATCTACATGTCAATCAACTTCGACAATTAGTACCTAATGATCATCGTTTAGTAATTAAAGCCATAATTGTAGAGTTCCTACATGGAAAACGCCGAAAATAGCAGAAAATGTGGGGAAAAAACTCAAGGACATTACATCACAATAATGCATCTCTTCATAGAACCATTTTTATTCGTGAAATTTTTTACAAAAAAAATCTTCAAAAAATGAACAAAGCTCCACATGTTCCATATTCACCTTATATAGCATCATATGACCTTTTGTTAATTTTACGGTTGAAATAGCGTCTTTCTAGCAACATTTTAAATTCATTAATTCTATAAATAAATATTCGCTAATGACTTTGAAAAGGTTTCACAAAAACATCTTTAAAGCATTTTTTTAATGACTGGAATAAATGTTTGTAGAAGGTGCGCACCAGATTTTATATCAGAAACCAATCGATATTAAATCACCTCTTCCTTAGTTACGAATTTTTAGGTACGAATTACATAAAATAACGTGTTTTAATAAAAATATCAATCAAATAAGTATTGAGTCCATAAGAGCAAAGTAATTTCCTCGATAAAGAAACGCAGGTTTGAACACATTATGGATCATGATCCTTACATGCTTATTTCTGGTGTGAAGTCATATTTCAACAAAATCATATTGCAGAACTGCAGAAAACAGAAATTGCATTGATAACTAATTCTCAGAAGAAAAACTGAAGAAGAATACTACAGATTAAATAATCAAACTTGGAAAGTACTGGCACATTATGCACACTCACCAGGTGCTTAAATTAATAATTAGACACAAACATAAGAGATTTGTTGACGCTTATATTATTTTTTTATCCATAACCGACAATTCTTTAAGTACAGTACGGAAAATAAATGTTTCTCCTTTACATAGAATTTACTATACTATATATTTTCACAGTTGTTTTCATTATATTTCATATCTAATAAAAGAAATATTTCTTAACTACTTCCTTTGTGGCATATTTAAGCAAATGTTTGTCTCTAACTAGCTTATGAATTTCATAAAAATACTATTTTTTTATTTCATAGAAAGTTTTCTAAACCATGAAAGTTATACATATCCTTTTATATTATAAGCTCTATTACTAAGAATAGCGTTTCTGAAGATATAAAATGTGGATCAAAGACATGCAGAGAAGAAAGACTTTTTGAAACGGGGAACAAAAGTCATGATAACTCGGACTCGATTAATAATTCATAAGCTTTCCGGTTTTAAGTATCTTTTTTTCTTCTTGAAAATGGAGCAAAAGTGCTTCATTTACATAATGTCCAATTGTGCTTACGAGCATCTAAATCTTTTTTAGTCACCATACAAGCACGGATGGAAGTGGGTTAGAAAATGCTTGCGTGTTTATCATTTTTTTAATGAAATGTCTTTCAGACTGTGTTGATGCTTACAACGAATAGTTTCATGGACTTCTTTGTCGACAAAAGTATTTTTAAAAAAAAACTTGCTTAGATAACTGTCTCTTTTTCAGTCGGAACACATTTTTTCAGTTGCCTATTTTCGAATTTATTCGGTAGGTAATTGCAAAAGCTCTACTGAAAATAATTCTGTTGAAAAAAAATATTTTTTTGTGAGTCACATACTATTTTTAAAGCATGTAAGCACATGTTTTGTGAAATAAAAACTTGTATTGTCCACATTAAAAAATGTTATTAAAATATAAAACGCATGCTTTACAAGACTGCATTGACATTAATAATTCTGTAATAAATTATAGTTCTTTAATATTCTTATTTTAACTGTAGATGAATGGTTTAAGATTATTGAATTTATACTCAAATAAAACTAAAATTGTACATTTTTTCGAACTTTTTTTTTATTTTTCTGTTTTTATACTCAAATTTATAGTTTTAACGTTTAGTTTTTTTATAGTTTCATATTTAATTTAAGAAATGTGTAACTATTTTTCTGTCCTTAACAACTTTAGAAATTCCATTGTTTTCATTAAGAAATGTCTAATTCTGACAGTTTGAGACCTAGAATTAGTTTACTGATGGAATCCTGGGCATGAAGTTAAATCTAGTAATTTTCAGTAAAATTAAATGCAATCAATAACGTTGGTGAATCAGCTGGTCACCAAAGGAAGTTAATACAGAATAAATAGGTTTTTGGAGATTCTTTAATATCGAGGAAAAATTTGTATGACAAATAACTGATATTCTTAGAATGATCATTGTTTTGATTTTTTAGATGTTTGAAATAAATTTGTTTCATAATATTTTTGGAAGTTATTGGTGATATGTGTTAAAATATGAATCAGAATAAAATAAAATGTTTTAAAATTATTATAAATCTTTAAAAAACATATCATTTCTTTAAAAGTCAGTTTTCGTCAAAATATACTAACATGTTATTTTTCGCAAATTAAAAAAAAAAGTTTTGCACTAATTGAAGAATTATCTTATTTCAATGAGACTATTTCAGGGTATCACATTACATGTGTAAAATACAATGCTATACCACCAATTTTGCCAATTTTTTGGGAGGGGGGGAGGGGAAATAATGACGTATCCAAAACTGCAAATGCGAACATATAGAAATACGGTATTTTCGGTGATGTTTACAATGTGATTGTTCCTCACTTTTTAACTCCATAAAAACTGATTCCTTTAATGATTGTATTATCATAGGAATGTTCTATTTCAACAACAGCGAAAACAGTGGACTATAAAAAAGTGCACGTTTTCAACATAATATTTCATAAAGAGTCATTTATTTCTACATCAAACAACTACGAATCATTTCATTTTGCATAAAAGTTGTCGAGTTCTGTTTGTTTGTTTCTTATGGCACTTGCCACTGACAAGCCCGCTGTTACGAAGACAGCGATTTAAGCCTGATGGGGAACGTCTCTTATTTTTTATAGCAGCGCCAACTAGGGCCAAGAGTACGACTTTGCCACTCACGCATCATTCATTCGCTTCCACAACCCCTTTTTACAGGAGGGCACATTCACACATCTCACAGATAGAACAACAGAAGAACAACCATGCCCAAACCGGGACTCGAACCCGGGACGGCCAGATCACGGGGAAGACGCGCTACCCCTATGCCAGGACGCCGGCTGTCGAGTTCTAAAAATTCATAAAGACATTCTGATTATGAAAAAAAAAGAAAAAAAAGAGAGACAAGAAGATTTAAAGCGTTATAAAATATATTGCAAAAAATAAGATTTTTGTATTCATTAGGTATGTACTCATGTGTGTTAAAAATGTCTTTGAAATTAATTTTTTGAGGTTGATATTAAAATTCTGAGGATAATAAAATTAAAATTTAGTTGGAAATAGGTCAAAAGTTGAATATAAATTTTCGAACTCAATGAAAAGTCCAAAGTCCACATTTTTTTATTTTGAGATATATTGTGCAAACCGTTCTTAACTTTGCGATTGACAACTTGATATTGACAATCTTGGCGTAATATGTATGCAATTTCACCATAATCTGAAAATAACCCGAGAAAACGCGAGGAATAGCAACAAAAAAAAAAAAGTGTCTGAAAGTCTTCGAGTTTTTCAATTATTTTTTAATGTATTTGAAAACAAATTTTTTAAAAAAATTCCTTGATCAAATGATAAAAAAACGAGAATGTAGAATGAATTCTTAATCAGCTCTTCATTTAAATTACGCGAATGATGTTTGATTTTTCTTTAACTTCTTTTAAGCGTTCAAAGATTAATCCTGAATGCATTTGCTAATATTGGGACACTTTAATTTCATTATAATGTTTTTGCGTAGTTAGGCTTCATTCATTAACCATCAGGCAATTAAAAATGATAGCTGAGTGTAGGCTATTAATATTTTTAATAAAACAAATATTTTTCTAAGAATTTCTTAAAAATAACAATAGAGTGCAATTCAAACATTTTAAATAAAGAAAAACTTTTGCACAGATTTTCTTCCGATTCGAAAATAAAAGCAATTCTACTTCAGTTTATAAAAAGACCTTCAATTGACATTCCGACTGAAAATTTCATCATTAAGAATCTTTTTCGCAAGTATTATTTGTACTTGCTTTCAATAGTTCTAGAATATACACGTAATGACAAGTGAAATGAGGAGCTTATATAGAAAAAAAGTCAAATTTTAAATACTTATTCTATCTACTGATAATCTAAACATAACATAATTTCATTTTTTAATATTTTTATGTGACACTGAATATTTTAATCTCAATTCATACGTACATTTTTGTTTAAAAAAATTTATATTAAAGAGTTCATTTGATTTTCATAAGAGTTACAACTATCAATAATAAATAATTTTAACTATCCCTAAATATATAAATTGTTGAAAAAATAAAAATTGTCGAATCTTAATTCTAAAAAGACATATTCATGCGTTCTTATATATTTTTTATAGTTTTACTACAAAATACAAGAACATTGGAACTACCACAGAAGAACATTGCAAACTAAACTATAAAACTTAATCAAATTAAACTGAAAAACTAAATCAAAGGTATCAGACATCAGAGGTTAGGGGAAGAAAATGAAGGAAAGACTGAAGCGAAGACAATATTCGAAAAATTGAAGGTAAAAAAAAAAAAAAAAAAGCAATTGTTGCAGCAATTTTATGCGACAGGGCATAAATTTTTCCTTCCACAGCTTATGGTTTTAGTTCACAGTATGTAAATAGATGGCGCTGCAAATTCCTATAATCGTTCTTCTCGCATGCAAATCATCAAAATACGCAAACTTAGAACACATTATATTTCGACTTCTTCCTTTGGGATCACTTGGAGGATGCTATATGTCAGACAAACTCCGAACACTTGAGGGACTTAAAAAATAATCAGTGAGCATGTGCAGCTATTCCAAAGGTCATTTCCCAAAAAATGAATACCGTATTTGTCCTCCGGTTACGACATGTGATTGCGGCTAATGGTAGATCATTCAAAACTATTGTATTGAGATTTTTATTTATTAAAATATTTCGAAAAATTGTGATGTGATTTTCAATAATTTCTTTATTTACACGTATACTGTCTGCATCACCATCTATTGATAACTTTTTGAACTAAAACCAAAAAATTTGGGTGGATGCGCAATACTATTGCAATTTTTAAATCAAGTGCTACAATAGTGGGGGAATATTGCTTCTTAATTAAATTTATATTTAATAAAAAATGGGGTTCACAAAATGGACAGCACAACAATTGTAAATCTCAAACTTTATTTATAAAATATGCCATAAAAAATACTTTAAATCATTATTTTGTTCCCTAAAACATTAAAAAAAATGAAATTAGTAATGAACTAAGCATACATTTGTGCATAATAGTAAAACCGAATGTTTTGCATTGAATGCCTTCCACCATATTTGTCATATAATTTTCATCATTTCTTCTGATGATATGATAAAGCAAGATTATCCTTTCTCCTCTTTTTAATATTAACCCCTTTGCACTAATGGTCTAAAGTATTATAACTAATTAATTTACTCGACTTGACAAAAGAGAAAACATTTATAACAGGTTTTATGCTTCTAATAAATTTATATATTTAAACGTATGAATGCGAACCTCAACTTTACCGATCGACTCAAAAGGTTAAGAAAGACCAGAGAGGCCTTGTGATGTATCTGCGATTTACTCATGTTTAATTTGGCATCATCTTTGTCTTCTCTCTTAACTGATCATCAGTTATTAGAAGTGATAAAAACAAAATAACAGTGTATAATTACTTTAAATTACTTTTAAAAAATTGTACCTAAAGGAGAATGAGGACAGGGGATCACACTTTTTCCCTATTCATTAATTGGCATTACCTTATACAAGAATTGATCCCCGATCATAACATAACAGGGATCAATTCTAGCCCTTAAACTGGATTTATTTCTCTATTGTCTATATAAAGGACTTTCTTCTGTTTCAGAAATTTGTTGCTCTATTGATTCCGGGAAGAGAACATAGAATACTGGAAATGTTTATTAATTACTCATCGTTTTTATAACGTTTAATGTCTTATATAAATACTTATTATATACTTATTATCTTATTAATACTTATATAAATGGAATTCGGGCCCCATACTTAAGAATTTACACTACAAGTTTTTTCATGGACTTAAGAATAACATTCATTTCACATTGATTTGAATACAATAGATTGAAATTCATAATCAAAATTCATTAGAAAATATATTTTAAATAAACGCAGCAAATGTTTAATATACTCCAAAAATATTTAAATAAATATAAAATATCTTTATTCATAAACTATATATTTTTTCTTATTGCAAAATAAGTTAAAAGTCGCGGACAGTTTAATTTTTTAACTCTTCCAGCGTCTGTTTTTATTTTATCTTTCGCTTTAAGAAATCAATAAATGAAATTGTTGCAAAGTTTTTCAACGAATTTGTGAGAATAAAAGCTTTTATTTTAAAATATGCTACACTAAAAGAAATGAGTAAGGCTTCACGTCAAATTAGTTTCCCTTAACATTCTGCAGTTTCAAATATTGAATTGTTTTGCCAGACGTCATTTGCGTGGAGAAAATTGTTTAGAAGCTTAAAAGAAAATTTATCTTTCGAAATAAGAAAGCAACAAAAAGTTTTAAAAAAATGAAAAAGTAAAATTCACTTTCAAAATTGGTGTAAAAATGTTCATCAGTTCTTTAAAATCTGTATTTTTTCCTTATCTGATAGCAGCAGTAAGCTCTCCATAAGTCAATGATTAGCATTATACTAATCATTAGATTAGCATAATGCTAATCATATATTAGCATTTTACTAATCCTTAGATTAGTATAATGCTAATCATATGATTATTTAATAATATGATTAGCATTATGCTAATCATAATTCTAAACATAAGGCTAATCATTACATTTTAATCACAATGCTCAACAGAAAGTTAATAATTAAATACTAATCATAATGTTAAACACCCTGCTAATCATGATGCTAAACAGAAGGCTAATCATTACTTAAAGATTAGCTTTATGCAAATCATAATTCTAAACATAAGGCTAATCATTACATTTTAATCACAATTCTCAACAGAAAGTTAATAATTAAATACTAATCATAATGTTAAACACCATGCTAATCATGATGCTAAACAGAAGGCTAATCATTAAATGTGCCAAAGTCCCATTATCATTATTGAAAATAAAAGTTTCTGCTGAAAAATTATTATATAATGATTATAAATTAAATTTTTTTGGTGGAACACACATTTGATTAGTTTTTTTAATTAAATTAGCTTTAATTAGAACTGGTTTTAATCTGGAATTTTTCGAATTTATCTGTCTTATGTGATTCTTAGACCAGTTATTGACCAAACATTGTTTTGTCACAAAAATGAAGCATTATAATATCATACTCATTTTAAACTGATGTTAGTAAATAAATTACACTGTTTATCAAAACAGAGCAGCCAGAATCACAAACAGATGCATTAAATGTTGAATTAATTCCACTGAAGGTTTTATTTTCATTTCGTACTGCTGAACATTAAATATTTGAGATTCAGATATCCATACAATGATATATATGTTTGAAGTACGGAAAAGGATCAAAAGGCCTTTGCTAATCTGAGTATTATTTTTAACCCCTTAGATGCCTTTTCAACAATGCTTCAGTGACCAAATTCTTTTTGAGGTAGTGTTCTCGTACTCGTTTCAAATGAGAGTTCATAAAACACTTGGGATTGATTATGAACTGCTATTAAAGGTTTTTTCAAGCCAATTTTGTAGCGAATTTTAACCTCTCCTGCATGACTTAAATATAGAACTTGAATTTAAAAGGGTCCGAATATCAAGAACAGCTGGGGCCACAGTTAGGAGATTTAATTATCTTGAATTTATCAGTCTACTTGCAAACTAGAACCCATGAATAATAACATGAATAAAGTAAATAAAGTCTAAAAAGTGCCAATAAATATAAAACTTTCAAAAAAATGTATTTTAGATTTTAAACTATTTCAATAAATACATTATTTAGACTATATCTATAATCCCAGTTACAGTTAATTAATTACCTCAGTTTTCGTTCATACAAATCAAATGAATCTGCTGAAAGTTAAAAAAAAATATTCTTATGAATTTAGTAAAACGTTCTTACAAAATTAATTATAAAAGATGTTTAATAAAATATTTATATTCAAAATTGTATATAATTTATTACTGAATATCAAGGAAAAATATTTTTATATTATATTCAAAATGCATGGTTTAGCTATCAGATATATACTAAGAATATTACAGACCTTTTCAAAACGTAACACATTTATTTAAGTGCTATTTCATAAGTTTAAAAAGAAACAAGAAAACTTTGTGTAAAATCACACACGATTACTTATAAATATGTAACCAATACTTTAGCAAACATTTATCATCGCTATAAACTATTTCCAAAACAATTGCGAACGTTTTAAACTATTGACAAGGTATTTTACATTGGCTTTATCTATTATTCAGGTAGACATTCTTGCCTGGAAGCAATTTCTAAGAAGTGAATTTCGAAGCTTTTAAGCCTCGTTTTGCTGCCTTTCCCTATAGCACAGTAATCCAATTTGTAGACACTCAGGAATTGAAAACTTCATGCTCAGTGAATCTAAATATTTTATATTTATCTCCGAACAAGAGTTGCATATTTTAATACATCACCTTTTCTTGCTGCTGAAATGGTAGATTAAAAAATAAGTCGATAGCATGTTTCAGAGTCAACTTGTTTAAAGTTATTCCGGTCTTGTAGAGCTGTTAAATATTTCAACTAATATCAGATTTAATGCAATTCATTCGGAAAATAATGTGTCATTCATTTATAAAGAGAGTTATGTAAAAATATAATATGATAATACTTTTCCGAAGAAAAATTATAACTCATTAACCGAAAACTTTTCAATTTATCCCTTTGTTTTGTAGAATTAAGAATAGTAATAAAATGTATGCAAAAAAATCCTTTATTAAATTACTTTATTAACTAAATATTTCGCCGGCGTCCTGGCATAGAGGTAGGGCGTCTTCCTCGTGATCTGGGCGTCTTGGGTTCGAATTCCGGTTCGGGCAGGGTTGTTCTTCAGCCGTGTTCTATCTGTGAGCTGTGTGAATGTGTGCAACTGTAAAAAGGGGTTGTGCGAGCGAATGTGTGTGAGTTTCATGAGCTAGAAGTCAGACCTCTGCCCTCGGGTGCTCAGAGGTTTTTACCCTCAGAAGCTAATGCACCCCTTTTCCGTAGTAACGCGGACGCTACATAATCATTAACTAAATATTTCATAAATATATTTACTTTAAAAGAGTATAAATTTACACCATTTTAAAATTATTCATATTCAATACTTTATTTTTAAAAATTAAAGCATCTTTAAGTTTACTGTACAATATATTTAACATAAAATTATTTGTGAGCTGCTTTTTCTGGTAAATATTTGAAATAGATTAGACTTTCTATTATTCTCTCGTGCGGTATTGAAACCGAATAGCAAAAAGGAAGATAACACGAAAAAAAGGGAAAACAATAATTAAACCTGTTTTTATAAAATTGATTATGAGATTTATCTTTTATTATCTGACTCTTTCTAAAAGCTATTGACATTTATAAGATTATATTCACACATCTCATGCCATTCTAAACTGCATCAGATATATAGAAAGAACCTTATAAATTATATAAGACGTACAAGCACATTAAAAAAAAACGTTAACTTCTCAATATTTATGTTTTCTTTCTCTTTGTACTTTCCGGTATACGTAGCATAGAGAAAGCATAATAATCGTCAAAAAATTCGAGCTCGAGATCTGTACATTTTAGATCACCCTGAGTTCAAAAATCACATTTTTGGGAAATGTCTGCCTGTTTGTGACAAAAATAACTCAAAAACCGCATTGAGATAGACAGTTGAAAATTGTTATACAATCTTTACAGTAAATTTGCAAATTTCTATCAAATTTTGAGAAAAAACTGTTCACAGGAGGTTCTGTTGCCCTGCTTTTGAATGTAAGTTAACACAATAACTACGAAGCTAAGAGAGCTGGAGAGATAAATTCGGTACAGAAATTTAATATCTATATTATAGACACCTATAAGACTTGGAGACAAATTCAATTACGGATTGACTGTCAGTCGACCTGTACTTTCAGAAACATATGAACACGGCAATTCAAAAACGATGTGACTTGGCTATATTTAATTTATTACGGAATTTGGTGACTACAAGTGCAATTTTGTGTTAATTTTTTGAGAAAAACTTGTGTAAAACACAAATTTGATTATTGTATACTATTAACACATGCCAGGGATTAATCGCCAGAAATTACACGATAGATTCAGTAAAAATGCTTAATTTTCGCCAAAAGTTAATGTTTCTTAACTATTGTATCCCGTTACTATGTAAGGTGTTCTCTAGCATGGCAATTAATTAGAGAGTATGCGAGAAAGTTTTGGGGAGACCATTATAATTGATTTAATTTTGGTTAAAACAAGCAACATTTACTTACCGTTCTATGTTTGATTTTGTTTCATTTGTAAACAAATTGCAAGCTAATTTTTAACTTTAACTAATTTTTATCTTTAGCTATATACAGCTAAAGTATAGTGAAAATATTCCTTTATAAAGGCGTTTGGAGTGAAAAAAAAGGAGGAAAAAGGGACAAAATGTGGATAAATGTAGGTAAGTCTTATAACCTCTGCAAACATTTGTTCAAAACTGTCGATTTTTTATATTTATTTTATATACAGGTTGATAGTTGAAGTCCTTTTACGTCCTTAAAGTTCCACACGACAAATCGTTTAGCCAGAAAAGTAACGTGCACCTATAGTAAAGTGGCTATGAGGAATTTATTGAGACAAATTATGGCTAGCGGCAAGTTAGGCCAAGCATCCAAGTTGATAAATGTTCTCTATATCGTAATAAAAACAAAAAAAAATCATCTATAAAATTGGCGGATATATTTACGATTGAAGTTTTGAATTTTCCATGACTCGTAAAAGGGTTTACATAAAATTGGCAATTGCATCCTCGGATCCCCCTCCCCCCTCCGAAAGTACTTATTCAAATTTATCATTAATAATGCTTATTTTTTGTTTCGTTTTTTAATTCCGTAAAACTGTATAATAATATTGGATAGTAAATTTATCAATTTTAGAGCCGGCGTCCTGGCATAGGGGTAGCGCGTCTTCCCCGTGATCTGGGCGTCCCGGGTTCGAGTCCCGGTTTGGGCATGGTTGTTCTTTTGTTGTTCTATCTGTGAGATGTGTGAATGTGCCCTCCTGTAAAAAGGGGTTGTGCAAGCGAATGAGTGATGCGTGAGTGGCAAAGTCGTACTCTTGGCCCTAGTTGGCGCTGCTATAAAAAATAAGAGACGTTCCCCCTCAGGCTTAAATCGCTGTCTTCGTAACAGTGGGCTTGTCAGTGGCAAGTGCCATAAGAAACAAACAAACAAACAATCAATTTTAGACAAATCCTTTACGCAAGTCAAGGAAAGTTTCATTTTAATAATAAATATGTCATCCAATTTACAGATAACTCCACAAAGCGTTTTCCTGTGCTTTATTATAGTATTGTGTATATTTTCTTTAAATTGACTTTATGGCCGATATTCCTTAGAGTTATTTTTTAAGCCATTTTTGTGTCAATGGATGCTGTAACCCACATGAATAAATTCAACATAGACATTTTACTATATGTAAACATTACTTCTTTCACTATAAGAAACTCTGTTTTGAATTTAAAGAGCTTTAAAGGATTTTATCAAACACTTTGTATATAACTAAAATTGATTTTTGGATTTTTTTATGGTAGGTATTAGTTTTCATTCAATTTTATGCCATGTATATTTATTAACAGGATCTATCCCCAGCAATAAATGCAATATGATTTTAAATTAATCATTTAATACATAGGTTTCCTTAGTGATTCAACACGATTCGTTTTCTTCATTTATATGTAATAACTATCATTATATTCATTTGTTACATCTCTTAATTTTATTCATATCTTTAACTATTACTAAAATTCAATCTGCTTTCTGAAATGCGTACCACCGAGATTTCACTTTCTTTCAATCATTATTATTTTTTCCAACAATTTTCTGAATATATATACACCCTGCTGGACAAAACTTTGGATATTGCCTGATTCTAAAAAAAATTACAAATCAACTGACTTGAAGGGATAATAAGAAGAAAATATGAAAATAAAGGAAACCTCGACAACTATTGTAAATAATTTGTATTTATTAATTTATGACTCTTACATATATATCACTCTTAACTCTTATATGATTTATTGCATATAAAAAATATAATATAGTGATATAAAACATTTAACAGGCAAACATATACATATTTATAATACATTTTTTCTGTATAATAATATTTGTTTGTCACCTCGAAAATTAAGCTTTGAAATGAGTGGTTTATTTCCTGTCTTAAACATTTCCGTCAAAATAAATATCTCTCTGAGATTTTGTTTTAATTTAATTGCGGTTTATATTATTTGTTATAAAAATAATATGCCGAAACACAATTCATCAATTTCATTTTTTTAAATATGAAGTATGTATGTTGTTTATTCACTTTATATTTTATATCGGTTGAGTTATAGTTTTCAGAGACTTAATCTTATTAGAAAGCAGAAAATTATACCCTGTATTAAGTCTGGATTATTTGTAAGTTTTTTCTAAGTAGCCCAGGAATTTCATAATTGTTAATGACTGAAGAAGAGCATCCTGTTAATTCCCCCCTTTAATTATTTTGATGTAAAAGAAGAGATTATTTAATTTGACAAGCTGTCCAAGAACAAAAACGCCTAATTGAATTTATAAAATACTTTACCAAATCTGTGGGAATAAAATACATTTCCTGTTATGAATGTTAATTCACTTTAAAAGAAATGGTAGAGAAAAAGTTTTCTTGCTGAAAATAGTATTTGAATTTTTCTTAAATTGATTTAAGTTATTATTTTAATGCTAATAACTATTCTCTGTGTTTTTGCCTTACTAGGTGGCATTCTGAAAATGTTTTTATCAGACTGGAAGCCTTTAAAACACTAGATTTTTTTTTTCATGAGGATATTTTTAACCAAGTAATTTATAATTTCATTGAGAATTAACTAAACAGCCATTAAATGAATCCATGAAATTTAAATGACAGATGGTAATCTAAAAGTTATACAACCACATTTTCAAATTTAATTTAATTGTAATTATTAACTTATTAAAAATAAATAATTGAATGTAATTCACTTTAATTTAGTATTCCAGCAATGAAAATTTCTTTATGGTTATATTTGCTAATTTACAAGCTTTTCAGATTCATAAAAAAAGCAAACGTTTTTTTTCTAGCAAATATATTTATAAAAAAGTGTTCATTGACAAGCAAAGCCTAAAAAATTAAAAATTAAAATATCATCAAATCATGCTCATTCAGTTAATTTGCTTTTTAAAGAATATTAATAATTATCTTGAATTTAACTGTAAAACTACGTTCTCCTTTCCTATTTGAATATCCAAACATTCTTCACTGAGTGCTTGTTGACAAAAAAGTATAGTAACCCTGGCTGTTCATTAAACAAAATATCAAAATGATCTTCAGTTTTAACTGAAGAATAATGCCTATAATTTAATTTAAAAATTTAATTTTCATTAAAATAAAAGCTTGAGTTTGATTTTGTAAGCATTCGACAGATTGTTCAGGATTAACAATCATAAGAACATTGTCAGAACTAAAAAAAAAAAAAAAATGTTAATGCTTATTTTCCTTCAAAGTTATGTTGTTGTTGTTTCTCATGGCACTTGCCATGGACAAGCTCCCTGACGAAGTTAGCGATTTTAAACCAAGGGAGCGTCTCTTATTTTTATTAGCGCCAACTTGGGCCAAAAGTACGTCTTAGATACTCACGCATAACATTGAATTGCACAACCCCTTTTTACAGGGGGGCACATTCACAGATGTCACAGATAGAACAAATGAAGAACAACCATTCCCTAATCGTGACTCGAACCTAGAACGCCCAGATCACGGGAAAGACGCGCTATCCCTATTAAAGGAGCCGGTGTTCCAACTTATTATCCATTGTACTGCCCTTTGTAGATACGCAAATAAAGTATTACTTTGAAATTTTCCAGAAAGTTTTTGACTTCCACAAAATGATTATGAGAGCTATATGAGCAATAGAGTGCATATCCTGTAAAAGTAACTTTTATATCTCCTGATAAAATCATAGTACCATCAGCAATGTATAATAATTTGACCAAGATTTGAAGATAATAAATGAATGGTTTAGGATGTAGGTATCAATATATATTAATTGTCAGCAGATTTATCAATCCAAGAAAAACCATAAATACGAATTTTAAATTTACTGCTATGACTTTCACAGAATTTTTCGGATAACATCAGTCATACTTTGTAAAAGATGTGAATAAAAGACAATCACATTAACTATTTTTAAGCACTCTATCCACTATCTACATAGCTACATCTTGGACTAAGTGTACATAGATATATATTTAAATTCGAAAAATTGCTATGAATGAATTATTTTATGTGAGTCATTAAAAGATATACCAAAAAATAAAAACAAGTACTAAGTATATATTTAAATTCGAAAAATTGCTATGAATGAATTATTTTATGTGAGTCATTAAAAGATATACCAAAAAATAAAAACAAGTACTAAGTCTAAATTTTTAGAAACTTTTCTATCTCATGTAGATATTTCAAAATTTATTCCTCACTCTTTCATATTTTAAATAAAAGAGTATATCTTCTTCAATTAAAATGACAGTGACAATATTATTTCATATTTTTCCATCTGGGCAAGCATTCGAACGGGAAAGTTATTACCAAATTATAATCAATAACTTCGTCTTGATTTTGAGATCACATAAGCATTTTATATAACAACATGAGTCACAGCAATTAATTTGTTTTCATTTAAGGAAAATATAAAGCACAACTTCATTTTGAAGTACTCTTGCATGATAATAAGAAATATGACTGAACGAAGTTTATGAGAGGATAAAAGTATTCATTAATGATTGCTCATTAACGATTAAATAAGGATTTAAAATGTTTTGATATTATGAAATAAGTGTGTCATCATTCTCAAAAGATTAAAGTAATACATCATTTAATTTGTTTTTAGGTTGTACTATGCAGAATATCATTATTTCTTATTTATTTTTGTAAATGCTTTAATATATTTAGTCTTTGATTTATTCATTCGGAGGAATTTTATTTACAAATATTAACATGTTTACATAAAAATTATCATAAGTCTATAATTAAAAGCGGAAAGAAGAGGAAAAATATATTTTAAATCATTGACTATTGTTTAAATGTTAGGAGTTTATAACAAAAGGAAAATAAAAGAAATTCTAAAAGTTCGTCATTGCATGATTCTAACTTTTGAAAAAAAAAAGAAAAAGACTAAACTTTTAAAATGTAAAAAATATTGCTCTTAAAATTCTATTTAAGCAAAGACAATAGCCTGATATTGCTCATTTTGGGGTAAAAAGTTCTTTAAAACTTTGTTCAGTGTTTCTCTTTTCTCTAGAATCCTATTTCAATTTAAATTCAAACAATTCTTGCCTACGTTCTTAGTTTTAGAAAAAGAGTTTCCCTCAGTTCTAAGTTAAGTACAAAAAGAAAAGATTACACATTGAACGATTTGAAAATCAGTAGGTGGATCTTGCTTTTGCTTGTAGCACTACCAAGACGTTTATACGAGTTTTCAGCTTTCATACGCCAAAAGACAAAGGGAATTTTGCCTTTGTTTCGTCTTATCTAAGATTTTTGGCCTTATTAAATTTCCTTAGAATCATGCGAGCAACAAGAATTTTTCTTTTTGACCAGAAAAGAAAATGATCAGTCATCTAAAAAAAATATGAAATTGAATTTCAGCTTCTACACTAAGATGAATCGTAAGAAGTCTACACTGAATTCAATGCTTGCACTATTAAAAATGTAAGAAAACTTAACAATGTCTAACATTTTCTAGATATTGCTCTAGTAAGTCTTTTGATTAACGATCTATAAAGCTGGTATCGGAATTCATTTTTTAATAAAACTGAATGAATGTGTTTAATAGTAGACTAAATCTTATGCTTTCTTTCCCGGAAGCACAAGTTTATATTTAAATAAATACACCTATGAAAGCTTAAAACTTTTCGGTGAGAAGGAGATACGAAAAAAATTCCTCAATTAAAAGTTAACTCTCAAAATGTGCCTTTCTGATTCTGCAACATTATAAAATTTGATTGCTCAAAATTATAAGCATTACTATTTATTATATATGCTTTTAATCAACATTTATTCTATCTTCCATTAGTTTAAGCAAATAAAAAAGTAATATTTATTTGAGTAACAATTATTATTTATTTAATAAACTCTCTAGTCAGCAATTTTCAATGAAAATCATCATGTGATTTCGATGAATTATCACTTTTTTCACCACACAATATATATATATATATATATGTGTGTGTGTGTGTGTGTGTGTGTGTGTGTGTGTGTGTGTGTGTGTGTGTGTGTGTGTGTGTGTGTGTGTGTGTGTGTGTGTGTGTGTGTGTGTGTGTGTGTGTGTGTGTGTGTGTTTACACTAACATTGCAGATCAATATACAATTTTAGGAAAAATATTCTCGTTTTTTTTTTTACTTTTTTTTTAACTTTTATTTTTGACAACAATGTAAAACCACTAAATTTTTGATTTCAAGTATATCATTAAGTTAAGATGAAAGACAAATTTGAATTAATTTTTAAACATATATTTTAATTGGGATTCATATTGTATCATATATCATATCACACACTAGAATATTTTTTATATTAAGAAACAGATTTCTTCATCAGAACGAAAAACTAACTAAAATTAGTGCTAAAAACTATAATTACAATACAGTCATATTTTAAATATATTACAGTAACTTATATCCAAATTAAATTACATGTTCATTAGAAGCAGAATTATATGTGAATATTATATGTAAATAATACATTTAAATTAAAAAAAATTAGCTCTGAAAATAAAAATGTTAATTTTTAATTAATTAATTTCACATTGTTTTTTTTAAAAACATACCATGTGAAAAGTCATATCAAAATATTAAGGAATTTTAAACAAAATTGCTTTTATCTTTTAATGTTACTGCACATTCAAACAGCACATTGGTAGATACCAATGTGCTGTTTGAAAGTTAAATTAAAACTGAAGTTTTCATTCCACAATTGAATTAAGAAAAACTGTAAATATTCTGAAACAGAGTGTAATTTAGATTATTATCTTTTGATTCCTGATTGCAATGATATAAACAACATTAAAATGCAGACAATTACACAGTAAAGATTAAAAAATATTCCATTGGCAATTAAATGGAATCCGAAACTTATCAGATTGAAGAATACCAATTAAGTGCAGGGTGTTTATTTCTTAAGAAGTACTATAAATTTCATAAAGTACTTATTTAAGAGCAATAAAAACCACATACTGGATGACTTGACATCATTTTAACTTTTAAAAGCTGAGTATTTTTTTTTTCTCGCTAGGGTGTATTGAAAATGTTGTTTTATTTTTATTCTAAAATGAAAAACATACTCGATAAATTGAACTATGACGAAATCAATTTTAATAGGACTGAAAAAAAAACTTTGAAGAAAATAAATTTTACTGCTTTTGTTTTATACATCCGAGAGTGCGATAAAGATAAAGATAAAATAAGCAGTTTTTTAAAACTTTTGTTGGCCACATCGTACAATTTACTGCCTTGTAAATTTAAAACTTGCAAAGAAACAGACATTTCGCGAATTTTTTCCTGGGGCAATGCACATCGGTTTTCGTAGGAAATGGGAAGAAAAATTCAATGAAACTGTAAGTGTATTAAATTGAATACAGAAGAAAAAAAATTAAAATGTTTTTTTTTTCAGATGTTATTTATCATTTTTATCAACTTGTTTCTACACCAGGCATTACTTGGGAAATAACACTTTCATATATAATATTTTTTTTTACCTAACAATTAATTTTCTTAATATATATATTTTGTAAAATCCTTTCATCATCTGGAATAAAACAAGGCGAAATTTAAATTTCTTCTATAGATAATTTTCGCCATAAGTTAATAATAATTATTATATTAATGCTGTAAATTTCGTTCATAAGTTCGAAGTATAAAAAAAGACTGCATTCATTTGAGCGACTGGTTGAAGTTTGACTTTATACATGATTAAAAGATATTAAAATTAAAAAGAAACTAAAGTCATAGTGGTAGAGTAGTTCAAATTGCGGAAAAGACAGAATTTTTTCAAATTTATAATTAATTGAATAATTAGATCTTCTGATAGGAAATTTTGACACTATATATACACTCATTTTGAATTGCACAGCCCTTTTAAACCCTTTAAATTCGAAATCATGTCTTGTATATCCATGGAAGTAATGCGAGTTTATAGTAAAGTGACTATATTGAATTTATTGAGTCCGGTTACAGTGGAATCAGCGGTGAGATTGGGAAAGTGCAGAAAATAATTAAAAAAATAAAGGACATCGGCTAAAAAGTACGGTTAGAAAAATGAATATATCTAAGCTTATTTATTTTCATCTCTTAAATCTTTAGCGAGTATAAATGACATTTTCATTTATTTTTCTCTGCTTGAGTTGGGTTTATCCTTAAAATTACTTTGAAATCTCTTTTTTGGAATCACATGAATATAAAAATATTATTTAAAAATAAATCGATATTTTGGATTATTATGAATTCGTATTTTGAATTAGAAATCGTTTTAAAAACTAAAATGTTGTGGTATTGTGAAAAAAACATTAATTCATCAAGGGTTATAATTTTATATGTGATTTTAAAACTTCATATAAAAGTTAGTTCATGATTTAATGAAGTCTTCAAAAATACTTTGCAAATATTTTCTGCGAATGGTATAGTTGAATTCTATATGATTTTGACTTAAAATAAAGATTCGCCTGATTCAAAAAGTCTGGAAAAGATTAAATTTCTCGAAGACAGTTTACTTTTAGAGAGATATTACAGAATTGATTTTTCAAGCAAATCAAATGCTTTGACGGAAGAATAGTACTGAAAAAGAATCTTATTACATCGAATTTTAACTTTAAACTAAGGAAGCTTAACAATTTTCCTCTTTTTATATATTCAAATAAAAGCAGAGAAAATTTTCATTTTGATTAGTAAAGTCATTTCCCATAAAATATACTAAAATGCATCAATCTGATTCATGTATTATCCACTAAATTTTTTTCTATTTTTTAAGCCAAAGTGTCATATTATTGTAAAATTATGCTAAAAAATCATTTTTTTTTTATTTTTATGACAAAAGATGATATGTTAGAGATGATAAAAAAGATGATAACTATTGAAAGATCAATAGTTTAAATTGTTATTCCAAAAAACCTGTATTTCAGAATTTTTGTCTCCCCAAATTTTAATTATGAATGCACATTTTTTCCTATTTCCATTAAGATCATCTTCAATCATTAAGATTTACAACATATGTTATGTGCATATTTACTTTCTATCTGGTAAAGGTGTGAAAGTGATGCACATACAGTGACTCCCGATTGGGAATATCAAACTTGCATTATTTAAGAATGAGGTACTTATTTATTTATGAAGCAAAAAAAATTATCTCGTCAAGTATCAAAAAGTTTTACATATATTTCATTAAGTAGTATTCTTAACACTCCCTCAATTATTTCAAAACTTTCCTTTGGAAAACATTTTTTTATGATAAAATATTAAATGCATAAGAAAAGTATTATTTTATGAAATCACTTCAATCATTGAGATAAGATTTTCCGATTTTCTTTGTTTAAACATTTTGATTCCCCAAGGCAGACATCACATTATAGTGCTTTGCATATCTTTTTTTTTCAAATTTGTTTAAAATTATGTTTCTTATTTTTCTTATAAATCAAACAAAGCATAATCGAATCAATTCATGTTCATAGATCTGATTAGTATTAATTTCATTTTCAACCTCTTTGCTTTAGTTGAAGACGGAAACGATAGAAATGATATCTCTTATTTTAATGTAAGAAGTAATGCTATCCCTTATTTTAATATATATTCTGATTAATTTCGTAATTTTTACCTTAATTTAGCCCATATTACTTCATTCTGGAATTTTCTCTTATTTCCTGATCCAAATCCCACTTTTTATTGAAATATTTCTAACACGTGCTCTAAAAGATTGTTGACACTTTAAGTTAGCATGCTTCGATTTAAGATCTCGAAAATTTATTTCAAAGATAAGACGATCACCTATCCTAAAACAGCAAGCTTCAAATAAATCCTCTATGAGAATGTTAGTAAAAGCCCGAGGAAAAAAATGTTCAATGACATCCCCCTTGTATTTCGAGGTGGTAAGAATTGCTTTTCATCTGGCCTACATTTTGTTAGTTCCAAATTTATCTCCTTTTCCGACACACTTTTGCAAATTTGTATTGCACACACACGCACACAAAAGGATGAATTATTTCAGGTTTCAGTTTGATTTTCAGTATTGTGTTTATGTATCTCTATTTTTTATTTTATTTTTTCTCACCCACTTCTCTTACTTAAATGGTTCAAATCAAAAATGGAGCTCATGGAATTTAACGGGCTACTTCCGCTTGGAGAAGTGCGAGTAAGTTTATTAACTTTAAGTTTTTTCAGTAAATTTCAGCATTGAATAAAGTTAATTAAACATTTCCTTTATCATCTATTGGACAAATATCGACAGCTAATCAATTTTAGTTGTTGAGACGGATGATTGTAATGGATGTGTGATATCTTATTAAGCTACATTTTATCTGTTTTATATGATTCACAATTATGGATGAATATTGTTTATTTCTTTATTTTACGTAATAAAGTTTAATTTTTTAATTTTTACACACACACACACACATATATGGCTAAGTAATCATAGGACATATTTTACAAATAATTCTACGTATTCTACATTATTGTAAATTTTAAGTACCTTCTGTTGAAAGTGTCAGAAGCTACTATTCTCTTTTTTCATATTAATATATATATATATATATATATATATATATATATATATATATATATTCATAATAATTCATAATTAAATGTATTTAAATCGTTCTTTTAAAATTTTTGAATGTTTGTCTAAAATTTTAATTTTACGAATACACTTTCTTCCATCATTTTATGACGGCTATTAAAATGTATATTTTTCCGACGAGATGTATTTGAAAGAATTTTGGGAATGTTTTTATAATATCAAAAGAAAAATAATAAGTACACTAATAAACATATTTATTTACCTACTTATAAAAATTGCATATGGCATAATAAATACAGAAAAAAATATGCCATTTGAAAGATCACAGAGAATGAAGCAGACAATAGCAATTCATGTTCTTAAATATAACAAAAAATTAACTAAATACGAAACGGAGCATATGAATGGTTTAATATCTTACAAAAATAAGTCCAGTTGTATTTAAAGTTTAATTTTCCAGTTATGTTATTCCCAGTATATTTTGTTAATCATTTTCGTATGAGATATGATATGTTTTATATTAAAGTCTTGAATATGCCGAACACGTTATATTATATTCTATAACGAGTTAGTTAAACACAAGACACGTATAACTGTATTCAAAAATAATAGTGAAAGTCTAATGGAATGCTATCCATTAGCAATTATATCACCATCGGTTACTAGAAAAACAGCTTCTAAAGGGCCAAATTTCCAAACAGACAAATTTTTAGTCCATTTTCTTGATATATAGGGATTAGTCCCGTTGGTGTAGTGCGGAAGTTTGGAGTGGGGTGCCATCTCAGGTGTCACCTTCATCATCTGACTGCGGTTCACAATTACGATGTACGTCCCAAATTATTCTAGTATTATTTTAAAACTGCACTTTAATATAACTAAACTAAAATGATATATAGTGATTAAACATCTTTGAATATCACGAAAGTTTCGACTTTTGTCTCTTTGACTTGGCTTGAAAAAATATCTTTATTTTTTTATTATATCTTTAAAAAAATATCTTTATTTTTTATTATATCTTTGAAAAAATATAGTTATTTTTTATATTTATTTAGATAAAATTATTTATACATAGATTTATTTATATGTAGAGGTACATATATTTTTTTTCTTTAAATACATCCAATATTAACATTTTTATTCCTAAGTGAACGTTTTATGTTAAAAACTTAAATATGGTTTATTTATTTATTTAAATTATTCTTCTTAAAATGAATGCATGAGAAACGGAATGCTTTATTAATAAATTATCATGCATAATAGAGAAAATCAACTGTTTATAATTAATAAGGATAGCTGTCCATAACCTGAGAAACGGATAACAGTTTCTCTTATTTCACTCTTAAGAAAAAGAAGTTACGATGAAGAGAACTAGAATTTAACTTATCTAAATAGTTTAATTAATAGTAAATAATTAGGAGTAAATTTAAGATTATTAAACATTACTACTTATTTAACTTTTCGTTCTTCTGGTAACTAACTAAGAGCAATGATTATATGACAGATCTTGAAAAAGAAATTGAATTTTATGACTTTAATATAAATTTGAATAATTAAAATATTCAACTGAGAATTTCAAATTAATAAATAATTTAAATTAATAACTAACATAATTAAATTAAATAATTAAATGGAGTTCATATGTTTATAATTACTATATATAGATAGGTATGTACACTGTATATTTGTCACCTGTACATTTTATCGCTTTTGAATAGCCAGTATGATAGAACTATTCCAGTAACGAAGCCTTTACGCAAGTATAGACTTTATGCCATACAGTAAGACTGTTTGCATTTTTCTGTTGCTACATTTCAATAAAGATTTCTCTGAATAAATAGAAAAATAGTTATGCATTTATAATGCACTGGTTAACTAACTAGCTTATACATATCAGTATTAATTGTTCTATTTCGAAAATCCCTTATATTAATGTTTTTATAGAATAATTTCTAGATTTGTAAAGAATGTTAGTAAACTGAACAATCGAACGTACTCTTAGGTAAGAGAGAAAAAAAAATATAATGACTTGCTTATGTAGAAAGCTTTTGTGCCTATCTCCATGACAGATGGGAATAGACTACCTAAAGGTACTTCTTGTTACTTCGTTTTGATTATATGCTGTACAGAAATCTATCCATTGATGATAGCAATATCGACTTTTGACCTTTCATAGGGCTCAGTCTATGTTAACGAATTACTAGGATTTCTAGATCCTTGTTAGGTCAAGACATTTATTTTTATTATAATAACTAGGCGATATATTTTGTCTTGGGTGGATTCTGAGAAATGTTAAGAATATTTATCCTTTCTTTATGAGGATTAATGGCAAATAATCTAGATATATTGGATTACAATATAGAATCCTTTACCTTCAACATTAATTATATAGTTCAACATTTTTGTAAGTTCCAAATCTAAAATAAAATTTATTTTTTAAGGAATGCCTAATTGTGCTGATATGAAAATGAAATGCGAAATTAATAATTGCATAAAAATGTGCAAAATATACATTATGTGTTTATAATATCGAAAGCATATAATTCTCCAACGTAAACTGATTGAATTAAGTTACTGTCTAGAAAAAAAATGATATTTTGGAAATTCTTTTTTAAAACAGGTTCTAGAAACTACTTATATTTCATTAAAAATGTCCTTCAAAATGCTTAAAAATAATAGAATCCATTTAGAAGAAGAAATTAGAAAATTATATAACTCGTTTTTTATAGATAAATCTCATGCAGTTTTAGATTAAAGTAAGATTATTCAAACCAAAATCAGTGTTACATTTCATCATAAATTTTAAAGGAAATATGAATCTTCAGAAAACCGTAATAAACTAAAGTATTAAAATAATGATTGCTATAATAATTTTATAAAGCTGATGCATCTTAATTGAAACAAGGTAGAACATATTAAAAATTGATTTCATTTTTTGTATGATGACATTTTTAATATCATCATACAAATACCTCAACTTTTTTATTATATTTTGAAACTTACTGTGATTTCTCCACTTCATTTCCAATCAAATCCTGACTTAATATTCATTCCTTTTAAAGTTTCTTCTATTTAGTTTTTCAGTAAAAAAATAATTGTTTCACAGAAATGATACATTCTTAAAAGACCCAGGAATTTGGAGCTATTAAAAATTAAAGAATCAAATCAGTTTCGTTTTGTAAAATGAATAAGCATTATTTTACACTAATGTACAAAATTTTAGTAACAAAACATCTTTTCATCCTATAGCTATGATATTGTAGAAAAGTAATTTTCGCCATTATTTCAAAGAAATCCAACTCATCGTAAAGGTAAGATGTATACAAATATCGTGTTATAAATCAAAATTGACTATAAGAAACTGTCAAAGCATCTTTATAAGAAGTGCAATGATCAGAAAAGTTTGATCAGAAACTAGAAGATAATAAGTACAAAATGGAAAAAGAGAAAAGTTTGCTAAGTGTTGTCAAAAGGTTTGGAACTTGCCACGTCGTTGTTCACTTGAAAAGTGTTCCAGATTGCAAGTACCCCTATTAACACAAAACGCCCAACAACTTTGTTACTATTTCTGAACGACATTGGCAGGCATTCAAATATAGGACAGCATTGTGAAAATATTGTTCAATATCAATATTGTACAAGAGCAGCTGAAAGAAAGGCTGGTGGTGGAAAACTATGGAACACAAAGGGAATATCATCATGCTGGTGAAAAGAAGCAGAAACCAGACAGCTGATAACATTGCTCAGAACTTACGCACTGTAAATGGGCGACATATGACGCTGTTTATTGTGGTCAAATGACTATACAAAGGTGTCTTTTTCGCCCAGCATTCGATATGCTACATACCATTGAAGGTATGGCATCAGCAGAAACATTTCCAGTGGAGAGATGAGCACAACGGTTCAATGCCCTCTTTACCACTAGCCATGTCCTCTTTGCCGATAAGAGTGTTTTTTAATTTCTTAAACGATTATGGATGCCAATTGATATAAAGAGAGATAGAAAGAAATATTGCTCCACCATCATAAAAAAATTCCTCTCCACGAACAACCACAGTAGTCATAGTGTGATTATGTTTGGAGGCATAATGTTGAACGAAATAGCGGAGCTCCACCTTTTTGATCGAGGTTTACAGTGATAAAGTTAATTTCCCCCATGTGCGTCTGTTCCGGGGTACCATAGGTCCAGACTTTGCTTTTATGGGCAATAATCAATGACAATAAAGATTTCTTGTTCTCCAAAGGCTTCTGAAAATGGAAATATTTGTCCAATTGATTGATCAACACTACCCCTGATTTAAATCCAGTTAACCATATTTGGGATGTTTAAAAGGAATGAGGCAATGATAGTCCCCAGAGACCAATATATAATTTATAACCCTTGCTTATTTAAGAATGAATTTCTTGCCTCAAAAATTGTTTGTTAATATTATTTTTAGATGAATAAAAGATGCCAAAGAACCATTGTAGTTAGGAGAAAGTAGTAGTGTATCTGCAAAATCTGAAAAGTTGTTTAAGTTTAGCTCATTAGTGCATGAAGATGTATTTATCCTTGATAAATCCTTTACATCGGATATTTGATTGTTGTTCTCCATCTATCATTTTATATTATTTACATTGAATTTTTTGTCTGCCATTCAATCATAAAAGTCTTTTTTCTGCTTCGTTTCTTTATATATGAGTTAATTTTTTTCTATTAAACATTTCATTCTTTAAGTACTATCTTGTTCTTATTAATATGAATTCCATGTCTTAAAGTTTATGCTTTACCATTTTTAAAAGGAATTTTAATTGTTTTTTTAGTTCTGATTTTTCTCACAAGCCAAAATCTTACTGGGAAATATGACTAGGATATAACTTTTTTCTGTTCTTAATTGCATAATATTCAGACAATCCACATAATGTAATTGGATATTTTCTTTAATCTTTGTATTTACATCATATCATTCATCCTTCTGTAAATTATTCATTATTAAATTAGACAGAAACAGAAAGTATAATTCCAATGAAATAATATTTTTTTTACGTTATATAGAAATAACCTGAAATTAAGATTTGGGAAATAAATCGTTTACCATAAATTGAATATTTCATTTTATTTGAAAAACAATAAACTGTTATCAGTATCTTTTCTCTTAGAAAAATAATAAATGTCATTATAATAATTTTTTAATGTGCATAATCATCACTAGATACATATTTAATGATATATAAACTCAAGATATTAACCCTTAACTGGGGACGTGCGGTCTGTGAGACCGCTAGCGATAGATTTTCTGTCACCCCTATTCTATTTTTAGCTCAATTGAATGGATTGACCCTGTAGCTTCCTGTTTTATGACCTTGAATACACGTGCACTTTTTCAACAGATTTCAGCAGATGTTTTTAAAAATAATTCAGTTATTTCCTCGAGCGCGGTCTCCAAGACCGCATCTCCCTGTTAGTGTCCCAGTGATAAACAAGGCTTAGCAGACGGCGCTAAAACTTGGGCCCCTAAATATCATCCAGTTTACTGATCCTATTATGAAGCAGTGCTCCAGACACTTTTAAATGAAGAATGAAGTGATTTTAGTGATAAGGATGATTACACAGAAGAGTTTTTCGATAAAAGTTCACATTCAACTGATTATGATATGTATGTTCAAACATAATTAATTTTTCTTGTGATAATGTATTTTGAAAAATTCATAAAATATATTAATATACCAAGAAATATATATACAGAATTTATAGGTTGATTTGCCGGCGTCCTGGCATAGGGGTAGCGCGTCTTCCCCGCCGTGATCTGGGCGTCCCGGGTTCGAGTCCCGGTTTGGGCATGGTTGTTCTTCTGTTGTTCTATCTGTGAGATGTGTGAATGTGCCCTCCTGTAAAAAGGGGTTGTGCAAGCGAATGAGTGATGAGTGAGTAGCAAAGTCGTACTCTTGGCCCTAGTTGGCGCTGCTATAAAAAATAAGAGACGTCCCCCTCAGGCTTAAATCGCTGTCTTCGTAACAGCGAATTTGTCAGTGGCAAGTGTCATAAGAAACAAACAAACAAACAATAGGTTGATTTTTATATTAGTTCTTAACCTGTATATTTAAAATGCCCTAGAAAACCGTGCTATGAAAGTCACACAAGCCGATAAAAAAGGGCCAATTTTACCCATTGTTTTTTTAAAATTTATTTTTCATGTAATTGTTGAATTTTACATTATATTGTATTCTATATACCTTCATATACTGTAAAAAAAATATGATTTAAAAATTAAAAAGTAATATGCTTTTTCAAGAACATTATTTATTGTAACATGTAATTTGAGAAGAAAATGTGTGTTCCAACGCATTTACTTTTTTCAATGATAATATATTTTAGAAAATTTCTAAAACATATCTATATATCAAGAAAAATACTTGCAAAATATGTTGGCAGTTTTTCATACTAATACATTCATTAGAAATTTTAATTTGAGTGTAAATGAAATGCGGTCTCGTAGACCGCACCTCCTCACTTAAGTCCTAAAATTTCACCTCCCCAGTTAAAGGTTAAAATATTCTGAAACTCATATTTCTAACTAGTTAAGCATATATTATCATATATGCTTAACTATTTAGAAATAATGAGTTTCAGAATATTTTAATGCCTTGAGTTTTCGAAAAGGCCATTCCCTATTACGTTTTCTCTTCAAATAGATATTATCTGAGAATAATATAATGGTGGTAAAAAAATTCTGTATGATATTCGTATTCTTAACAGAAACCTACTTTCTTATCCCGGTTTTTCCGGATTTTTTTTTTTTTTTCATGTCTGAATAGGAGAAGGGAGGAAATATTTTCTAGTTATCCGGAAAAGTCTTCTCCACATCAATTCAGATAAAGGAGCAATATGCTCTTTTCCTGTTCTTCTATTGTAAAACTTTTCAGAAAACAATTTTAAAAAAACGCGGCATCTTGAGAAAAAGGAATTTTTAGGCATCATTTCTTCCTTTAGAGAAAGTGTTGATCGGTTGTGAATTCTTTTTATGCAATTTAAAGTTTGACAGATTTATTTTTTGGTTTCAATAAATGAATAAATAATTATTTTTGGATGATGCTATACGACAATACGCTAAGGTGAAAAAGTCATGGGATAGCAATATGTACATTTACAAATAGCAGTAATATAGCGTGCAAAATAAATAAATGGGCAGTGTATTCGTATGTCTTTCATTTGTATTCAAGGGAATTTATGTGAAAAGGTTCCTGACGTGATTATGGTCGCATGACGGGAATTAACAAACTTTGAACGAGTAAGGATAATTGGAGTTAGACGCATGGGGCATTTCTATTCGGAAAGCATTCGTGAATCCAACATTCCGAGATATACAGTGTGAAGACTGTGCTGAGAATACTTAATTTCAGGTGTAATCTCCCACCATGGACAAAGCAAGGACCGACCACCTGCATTTAATGACCCAGATCAGAGACCTGTATACAGAATTTTCAGTGTTAACAGATAAATACTACTGCGTGATCATTGAGAGAAGTAGGGCAGACATGTCCGTTAGCACAGTGCTGTGAAATTTCGATTTAATTGACATAGACCTAATCGAGTGTCTTTACTAACGGAACGATATCACCTGCAACGCCCCTTCTGGGCATGTGGCCCTATTTGTAAAACCCTAGGTGACTGGAAAAACGTGATTTGCTCAGATGAGTCGCGATTTCAGTTAATAAAAGCTATTGGTAGAGTTCAAGTGAGGCGCAGATCCCACGATACTATGAATCCAAGCTGTCAATAGGTACTGTGCGAGCTGGTGGTAACACCATAATGGTGTGGGCTATTTTCCATAGAATGTACTGGGATCTTTCAACCAATCATTGACAAGAAATGGTTATGTTCCCTTAGGATCCCTCGCAGTAATTCATGGACTTAATGTATCCAAATAACGACGGAAATTTTATCAATGACAATGCGCCATATCACCGGACCACAACGTTTCGCGATTCATTTGAAGAAACTTCTGGATAGTTTCAACGAATGATGTGACTCATAGATCGCCTGAAAGGAATACTATCGAAATTTATGTAACATAAACGAGAGATCAGTTCGTGCACAATTCGCACAGATTCGATGTCCCATAGCATTACAAGGATGGAAATGCCTTCTTAATGAAGATAATAGCAAAAGAAGAAAAAATAAGAAGCTGGCAGTCAGTGTAAATAATCATCTTCATTATATTATAAGGAAACGCAAATGCTAGGGAAAGTATTCGAAATTTTAGCCATAGATTTTATAGAGACCTGAGACTGGCATTCTTTGAGGTTGAATTCTCTAGAAGATTCCTGATTTGACTTTAAACTTGCTTTTAATTATTAATAAGAGACATCGACAATTAGTTTATTAACTTTTCAGGGATTTTATACATATTTTGTTTATCTTCGAGACGTTATCCCAATAACTGAACGGTTTGACGAGTATAAAGAGGCATTACTTTAAGCAATATATTTATAAATTTATTTACAAGGAAGAAAATATTTACAGGAAGTTCACACACATATGACAAGGATATAATGCAAAAAAAATTATCCATATTAAGTTAGATAAATTTTTGTATTAATGAAAAAAGAAATATCAAGAATATTAATAAGCAGAGCATAATATATATAATAGAGTAAATTACTAAACAGTAATAAATTTACTCTGTAAATTAGAAACATGATTTCCGAGAATGAAAAGAGAACGGAGAAACATGATTTGCGTGAATGAAACATGAGATAGCGAGAATATAAACTCTTTGAAGAAAAGTTAAATGCATATACGTATGAACGAAGTAAAACTTTGTTTCTTTTCTTGGATATTAAATTTCAGGCACCTGGTGATGGAGTCTGATACTAAGAAATTACTAAAGTTAGAGGCTAAGTGAACAATTGTTAATTTATTTAATTAAATTTTTATTAAAACAAGACGCTAGGAACTCTTTGCAGCTGCTCCTATTCGACGTTTCGGGAAAGTGTTAAGTCGTGATAAGTTAGGCGACATAGCAGTCTAATTAATCGGACCATCATGCCAAAACTGATGGTATATATATATATATATATATATATATATATATATATATATATATATATATATATATATATATATATATATATATATATATATATATATATATATATATTTGTATGTGTGTGTTGCTAAATTTTCTTCTGGAAATGATTGGAAAACTCAGGTGAGAAAGCCATTATCTTTTCGGAACTATATATCAATTTATAAAATAAAAGCCTACATTTAATGTCATTTTTTAAAATTAATTCAATATATTTTATAAACTCTTTGCAGCTGCTATATATATATATATATATATATATATATATATATATATATATATATATATATATATATATATATATATATATATATATATATTTTAGAGAGAAAGGGGCTTCAAAAATATATAATTCAAATACAAATTGGCAAAAGATTCCTTTTAATGAAAATTCGTTAGTCATAAATATCTGAAAATTGCAAAGTGAGTAGTTACAATCAAATTTCAAAATTTAAAATAAAGAATAATTTGCTTTCAGTTACAGTTATAAGCCAATAAGTCTATTCAAACGTTCTCTTAACTAATTTATTGGAATTTCAATGAAATTTAGTTTAGATATTTATATAATAAAAAAAAAAATTACATTTTTTAAATCCATGACTATAGCCTTGATGTTGCTGTTTTATTTGAATATTAAGATGATTACATTTATTTTATTTAAGGTTATAGTTCCCAAAATGGACTTTAAAGATGTAGCAATTATTTAAAGATTAACCATTACTTCAAGCCAATTGAATGAATGTGTATCTTTATTTCATAATACATGTGTATGTCTTATTGTCTCATGAAATTAAGAAAGACCAATGATTTAAAAATTACTCAGGCGATTGTTTTAGCGAGAGATTCATGATGGTATTTCTGATTTCATAATATGGACAAGCAGACACTCGTACACACATACACACACACACCCGCGCACGCACGCACACACACACAAGCATATACATATGCGATGTTATTAATTCATATAAAAATTGAAAAGAATAATCCAAATGAAATATGAAAATATCTCCATATATACATATGAACAATTCTCTTTATAACAATTTCAAAAATGAAATAGGAAAATCTGATACATAAAAAATCATTTATATTATTAATACACATTCATTATTCAGGTATTTCATGCGAAAGCAAAAAAGAAAGACCAATGGTTTTCAATAACATTAGTTATTTTAAAAAATACCATTATAAATTATATAAATTTCTTAAAAAGAGAAATTTATTTTTTTGTATATCCCAAGCTTATTTATTCAAACCTTCTTTCTTTCATGATGAAATTTTTCATAAGAAAAACGTTAAATTTGTGCATCCAAAATTGCATCTTAAAATAAAATTTGCATAATATAAATTTTTATAATTTTTAAATTAAATTAGGTTAAAATTTAAATTGAATAACATTATAAGTTTTCAGAAATAAAGTTTTTCTGTATTTTTTTCAGAAATACAGTTTCATATGAGTTTCAATGTTTTAAAAATTCATTTTTACAGTTTTATACAGTATTCATTATTTTTACAGTATTCATTACACAGTTTTATAACACACTGTTATAAAACTGATATTAGATACAAAAAGTATTTAAAAAGTATGAAGTCGTTACATTAAATTAGTAAAACAATATTTTTTATTTATTAATTAACAAATGAATCATTTTAAAGCTTCCAGGAATTTACTAAAACAAAAATTCCATTCATCAGTCAAAAATTATTTATGGTAACTATAAAGGAAACGATAATTATGGTTGGGTTTTATTCATCAGGAAGTATTTACCGATATTTTTTCCCGAAACTCAGGAAACCTAATTAAGATTTATTCAACAGAAAATAAACAAATTTTGGAGATAACAATCATATTTCTCATTAAAAGAAATCTTCCGCTTGAAGATGAAAAGCATTTTTTGCTTTCGAATTTCCAACTAAATAAAAATTCATAAAAGAATGCATGGATATTTTAAAGACAAACTGTTTATGAAAGCAAATAATTGGGAAGACTAGAATAAAGTCGGAAAAGATGTATTGAATATTTTTTCTCTAGCAAAACCTTTTTCTTTTCTAGATAAAAAAGTAACTAAATTTTGCATAATAAAGAACATCTGCACATTAAAGGAGAAAATTGTCTACAGTTTAATACGAATTATTCTTAATTATGTTTCTTTATGGATGTTGAACAATATTTTGCAATCGTATGTTAACCAGGATATTATTTTAATTAACATATTTTTCTTTAAATTCGTAAAACCATAATTTTACAGTCGTTAAATTATTTTATAGTAAGATTATATAAATATAATTTGCGCTATGACTAAAGAAAATAAAATTCAATATTAAGCACGTATTGCTAAATTATATATTTTGTAAATATAAGCTAAAATATTTATAAAATAATGCCGATTAAATTATTATTTTGAATCTTATCCTATTTTATCTTTTTCTGTAATTATACAGGGTGATCAAGAAATAACAGGGTGTGTTTGGAGCCCTGTAACGTGTTATGCAATGGAAGAAATATATAAAAAAATTTGTCCACTTAAACATTAAATTATGCTGTCTTAATTTATCAAAAAAATAGTAACAAAAACCACTGATAGGCGAAATCCTGGCGCTGCAAGTGCATAATATGTGGAAAAAGAATACATAACTGCCAATGGAAACAGTAAATAGCAACACACCAAATACCAAAGAAAAACATTTATTATAGCAACTTACAAATTTGACTCAAGATGACCACCAACTTGATGTTCCAATAACTGCATGCGGTACACGAGGTTTTACACGGTGGCTCGCAGCATGTTGGCATTTATTCGTCTGACATGTAAAGTTAGTTGATCTTTTAAAGTAGGAATGTCAGGAACATGTCCTTGATATACAACGCCTTTCAAATGAACCAAAACTGCCTCACATCTAGAAATCGTCAAGATTCAGATCAGTATCATCAGTTAATAGGTATTTTATACGGAAAAAATGTCAGGATCTTACGCAATATCTTTTGCATCGTCGAGAGAGGGGTATCTGTTATGATATTGAACGTACACTGTTGCTAACCTGCGTATTAGCTATCACCTGATCCATAACGGCAGTTGCAACTTTTTCAACTTGTCCCTGCTTGATGACTTTACGTCCTCGGCCTGGTTGTACACCAAGAATTCCTTTTGTTTCAAATCTTTTAACCATTCTTCGTAAGTTAGTTATGGTCATTGGTCCTCTAAGTAACTGTTTTAAACGCTGGTATTCACGAAGAACAGCACTGGCATTTTCATCCCGCTGATAAAACAACTTGACTAATACAGCAAGTGACAACGCCATCGACGGACGAATTCTTGCAGAATGACTTGAATTCCTGCGTCCCTTCCTTTTATTTTCGATATTGTATCAAAAGGTACCAGTATAAGCAAATTACATAATCAAGTTTTCGATCGCAGCGCCAAGACTTCCCCTACCGGCGTGTTTTGGTACTATTTTTTTTTCTTCTTTTTTGGCAAATTGAATCCGCCTACTTTAATGTGTATGGTGGTCATATTTTGTTATATTTCGTTCAGTACATAACACGCTACAGGGCTCCGAATACCTCCTGTTATTTCTTGATCACCCTGTATATCTGACAATTCATCTCACAAATTATAATTAGTGTATATATATTTGATTATATTCATAACAACAATTTTCTAAGTCATAATAATCTATGAATGAAAATTTGAAATAAGTTTTTTCTCCGGTTTAAGGGTTTTTAAATTGTCTTCGGATGAAAATGCTTAAAAGAGATGAATTATTTTATTTATGAATAAAATTCTTTAAAATTGATATTTCTTAAAAAAAAAATCTTACAGGAATACAAGGAAGGGTAATTTTTAAATTCATTTAATCTCTTAAATTTATATAATTTATTGGCTATCATTTGCTATATATATAACTAATTCTTATTTATAAAAAATATGTAAGAATATTATAATTTATGATAAATTATTAAAGTTTATTAAAACACTTTTTTTTATTTCTGGAGTATACTAATTTATGCACACACACACACACACACACACACACACACATATATATATATATATAGGCAATCATCTAAATATTTTATACAAATTAACTTCGACAAACATTTAAAATACAAATCAATAAATTTAATTACAAAGTTCCTTGAAATTTTCAGGCGCAGTTTTTCTAAATATAAATATCATAGTATTATAAAACAAATCAAAAGAAAATCCTTATCTTATATAAAAGTTAGTAAGACTTTGTAAAATATTTCATGATCAAATAATATATTCCACAGTGCTTATGAAAAGGAAAAAATTTTCAATCCAAAAAAGTGACTTGGCATCTTTCGAAAAGTCTAGAATTGATTAAATTTCTCGAAGAATGTTTGCTTTGAGAGTAATATCAGAGGTTAGATATTTTCCAGGGAAATCAAATACTTAGAAAGAAAAGTAGCTCTGTGGAAGGATACGTTAAATCAAAAGTTTTGATATTTTTACCTTTAAAGAGATGACACTAAATTGAAAATAAAAACATGTTAGTTTAAACGTTAGAATTAAAAAGTCTTCTATCATGTAACCGGTGGGAAGTGAAATTTAAAAATTTAAAGGAATTTCTCCTTGTTAATGAATATGGAGACATTTTATTTAGATAATCCTTTCAAATTTAATTTCCCTCTTCTAGAATTGTTTTCACTCCTTTCCTTAAATTTAACCATTAACTCATCTTTAAATCACAATTTGAAAATCTTAATCAAGTTTAAAATTTTTTAATATTGAAAATGAGTTGATTTTAGAATGAAATTACTAACTTATCTAAATAACTATTATTCTAGTTGAAAAGAAGGAAAATGCTTCTTTTTTTTAAATCATCAGAACACATACAAGGGATCTATTCTTCACTTCTCTAAATAGTAATTAATATAATATTCATGGCTGCAGTTATACAACAGAATAGTGCAGGTATAATTTTTACTTAGTGATTAGAGAGTAAATTGATTAATTCTTCATGGAAAGAAATGTTAATGTTTTATCATCAAGTTCAATTTAAATAGGAACATTTTTAAAACCGCAAGTTGTATTTTCTTAATTGAATAAAGTTGATATGGATCCGGGAATGTTTATGAAAAACTGGAATATGATTTCAAAAACCAAATTTAATGAAAAGTTCCCATTTCAAATAAAAAGTATTATTATTTTACTTTTTTTATTTCCCATGTCACTGTTCCTTTGCCTTTAAATTGCATTAAAACAAGGATTCCATCCTTTTCCAACACTGTGTTATTATCTATTGTTTGTTTATTATCTATTGTTTGCTTTGTTATCTCTCAAAACAAACAATAGATACAGAATTAGCATGAGATTTTATGCTGGGAAAATACTTCTATACCAAATAGCTTTATTGCTTATTAAAGAAATTAAGTTTGGTGAAAAAATTCAATCGAAACCACATAATGTTTGTTATAATCAGGAATCTGAAGAAAATTGTTTATTCTTAATGTAATCTATCTTATCTCTAAACTTTTCCCTTAATTACGATGAAAATAAATATTTTCTTTCTACACGCTTTTAATTGAAACTTGATTTAAATGTATTTTATTTTTATTTCATTAATTAATTTATTAATAATTAATTTGAAATGATGTATTTATTTTTTCCTTAAAAAATAGTAGATTTAAATTTTACATAAATGCAAAATTCTTGAATAAATTAATGTATTTAAATAATTCAATATAAAAATCTTATTTTCGTTTTTAATAAAAAAAACATTTATTTTATAACCATTGCTCTGCAATGAAATGAATACTTATTAATTTTTAACTGCTGTATTTTCAAAAACCTTTATTCAAAGTTAACAAAGAAAACTGCGACCTCTTCTGTCATTCGTGTTAATCTTGAATAACTCTCCTTGAATATTTTTTTTTTCAAAATTCACCTATTTAACATGTTTTACATGCCGTTATAAAATCGTTTTTATTTCAAGCATGCCCAGTATGAGACATACAAATTTATTTATTTTTACCATATTTAACTTGATTTGTTTCAAGTTCGTAAAGCGTGAATTCTGTAATTAATTTTTCACTCATTTTCACATGCATTTGCGTGTTTAAATTCGTACACATGTAGTGTAAGGACAACATACTATTTTAATAATTTTGGAATTCAGTTATCAGTTAATTATGATCGTCTCAATATATAAATTCAAGATAAATCATTTTTCAGATTCCCTAATATTTTTAATAATGGATTATACATGAAAAGTTAAAAATAATTGAAATAAAAATATTTTTTAGCTTTATAATAAAATTATTGTTTTCTTATTAAACTGTTTTATTATTTTCGATTAATCATTGATCTATAAAAGCTTCGAAGAGAATGTTATATTCATGTTATATTGATTTGTTATATTCATGGCGGAATAATAGCTAAACAGACATGACGAAGATAAATTATTAATCGTAACATGTTTTAAAATTCCATTTTGTAGTGCTTAGAATCTTCTTTCTCTAATTTTTTTTAGTCTCCTGCATGAATATAGAAAATATTGCTATCGACCATGCTATCTTATTATATTTTTTTTACAAAACAAACAAAAAATACCTGTCTTGCAGTTGAATTAACAAAAATACATCGGATGAGTAATTTTTTAATTTGGAACTTTTTTTCTTTTACAGAAGACAACAGAATAAAAGAAAAATTCATTGCATTTTTAGAAACGAATTAAATTCTTTTTCTAAATATCAAATTACTGATGAGTCAAGTATCGCCAGTCCTAATATTCTAGTACCTATTTTTTCAAAGCTTTTCACTATGTTAATTTACGCCTATTTATTATAAATTAAGAAAGGCAGAAAATTATAAAAAAATTCTGACAAAAAATTTAAAATTTGAAGATTTTCGTATTTGTTCATTTTATTACATAAAAATATATTCAGCCAAAAAAGTTTATTTAAATGTTAAAATATTCATAAAGCAATTTGAGACACTAAATGCAATTAACTTTCCTTTTAATTTAGAAAAAAAAACGATAAATTCAAGGGTGTACACTAAAGTTCCATTTAATTCCATCGAATATATATGAGATCATTCTGGTGGTATCCTGCTTGCATTCAATCCTCTCCCCAAAACATACGTGTCCTTAGGACTATTTTAGAGGGAGTTTATACCCTAATAATTTATATATGATATATATGATGTCATAAAGAGCAAGTAATTTGTTGCCACAAGTTTATTGCTATTTAAAATGCTCATACTCACAGATGAAAAATTTTTATGTGTTTAATTTGCAAGTCCAAATTCAGAAAATCTTATATTACTGTTGATATTGAAATATGTAAATATATTAAGAGTAAGATTTTCTTGTATATTTAAGTTACACGTTGCATAATAATTATAGCAAACAATTGCGGTCAGTTTGCTTCATAAGTTTTCATTTTATTGTCTTTTGATAGCAAAGTAGTTTATATTTTTGACTTATACATAAAAAATTAAAATTAGAGGTTAATGCTGCAGAATGTATATTGATTGTAAAGCAAGGCTTATTTTATGCCATATTTTATAAAATTAAGGTAATAAATATAAATCGTCACAGCATATTTTCAAAAACAAAGAAAAAAGAAAAAACATGTCATTGGGAGTACACTCATCAGTAATTGCATTTTTAAATATTCTATTATTTCTAACAGTTTGAAAATTCCAAAGAACTTATTGTTGTAAGAAATAAAATTGCTGACTTGAATCATAATTAGCTCGTTAAAACTCGGAAATGTTCTCGACACAGTAAAAATTTAATTATAAATTAAATAACTTATCTTTTAACGAACAAAAAAAAAGCATTCAAGGATTTTGAAACAAAAAATTGTAAAGAAGAAAAGAGCAAAAAAAAAGAACTAAAATTTTTATCTTAGATTATAGTATATGTAAAAAATTTAAAAGTGTACATGAAGAGAGAACTAGAGAAATAAAAAAAAGTAGTTTATAATAAGTTTATGACCTTTATAAGAAAAAATAAATATTTGGTTATATTCATCTTTCTCTCTATAGTGTTAATTCTTTTAATGTTAAGTTTATCAGTTTTATTTAACTTTTTTTATTTTAATTTTTTACCTTCTTAAAAAAAATAATTAAAAAAAAATAATATTTATAAACTACGTTTCTTGTTGAATGAAGCCCATCAACTTCACTTTTTCATCTTTTTCAAAATGTGTTCCTTTATTTTCTTTCATACTTGATATGGCTTTATCATTATTATTGATGAACTAACTAATCTACATCATTAATAATCATCTTTTATTCATGAAAAATGATAAGTATATAGATTTTTTTTAAATAATACTTGTTAATTTAATATAAAATATTAAACTACTTTGCTGAGATAGAAAACAGCTGTGTTCCTGGATATAATATCAATTTATATGATATAATAAATTATTCTATAAATAGTAAAATTATAGATTTCTTTTATGGCATTTGAAGACTGTTCGTAATCACTTCACAAGGAAAATTCCTAAGATAAATTAAAAACACTTACATTTTTCTCTGGGAAAAAAATCAGCACTTTTGTGTTTAATAGATGTTAAAAGAGAACTTTTTTGTACATAATTGATGTACGAAAAATAATAATGACAGTTAAAAAAATATTTTGTTTCATTTGTTTACTATGAGTACAATTAAATAATACAAATTTAAGGCTAAAAAGAGAGGGAAAAGGTTGTTTATCTTCAATTTACTAAGGTCGCTATGGTTTCACAGTTGGCTTGTATAGCCTCCGGTCCTAGTTACTACTAGTTATTAATCATTCTTCCTGATTCCTATATCTACAGCAGAAATTTGCATATTATTTTTATAATAAAAATTCTCACAATTAAAATATGCATGAATTTTGTAATACAGTCAAGACACATAGCAAACATGTTGGTTACTTATCTCTGATGATATTCAGATTTGAAAAGAAAACTATTTGCTTCGGAAGTTAAATCACTTTTATTTAAAAAAAAAAAAAAAAAAAAAAAAAAAAAAAAAACTGAAGTAATTAGCAAAACAAAACAGTTAATTGAAACTCTTTTTTTTATTTCATAAAATTTATACAGAGAAGAATCACACTGAATGCTTTCAAAAATCGAATAATATCAATTAATGAAGATAAGTAAAATCTTAAGTTCAACACCAAAATATTTCGGAATCTTATTTCCTAAGAAATAATTGTTATCGGATTTCAATTAAAAAAATAAATCAATATTTGTCGAAAAATGATATTTGCGTATATGAAAACCAGTGAAATAAAGCTATTGCAACTACAACTTATATTATACATATACTATCAGAGTTCTAGTAAAAATAAATTCCTTATACAAGCTCATTCGGAACACTTGGTTTGAGGTCACAGTGAAACTACAAGAAGAAATGTCGAATAACATACAGGTAAACTTCTTCGCAATACTCTAGGGTGTAGGGAAAGATTTATTATTTCAAAAAACCTGCCGACCAAAAATCTAAAAAAAAAAAAAAAAAAAAAAAAAACGACTTTGTTATAAACAGAGTCTAATTTTCTGAGAAAATGATTCATATAAAATCTTTCTTCTTTTAGAGTGTTTACAAGCTTTAGAATTTTTTCTGAAATTTAGCCTTAAATCTGCCTTAGGCTTAGAGAATATTAAATAAGACTTTAGTGAATGCAATTTTAACCTTGATATTCTACTTAATTTTTCAAATGAATAAATACTCTATTGAATAAATAAAAACGCTTGCCAGACGGTAATATCAAATGATTTTTTCTTTCTGTGACATTTGAAAAGAGAATTCATATTTTGTACTTAATAATGAGTTAACTAAAAAAAATCAGTCTCCATTCATTACTGGATAAATAAATCCAAAATAAATATTTGATAAGTCTTTAAGGAGACTTATATATTTCTTTTTTTATTTTGTCACAGCTTTGCATTAAAAACTGCTTAATAAAATGCATGTTACTCAATGTAGTTATGCAAACTTGGCCTTAAGTTTTGAAAAATATTTATTTGTATATTAATTTGCTACATGTTTTTAGTTTATGATATGAACTGATTTAGAAAGTTATTTGCATATCGAAAAGAAATGGTAAATATGTAGTTATAATTGTAAATATTTTAGACAACAGTTTTTAATGAATTGTCTGTTAATTTTTTAAAAAAAATAAAGGCGGAATTTTGAACAAATGATTTATTATCCAGACTAATCATAGGAAATATAATCTTTATAATAAAAAAATAGATTATAAAGCATACAATTTGCTAACACTCATGCAATCGGAAATTATTATTAATTTGCTGATATTTCTGAGACAAATTATGAAACTTTGAACACGATATTGTTAATGAACTTTGGTATAAAAATAAGTATTATACATAAGATATATGTAATGAAATTTTTTCAAATCATTTGATTTCAATATAATACATAAATTATTGCAAAATGATTTAACACAGAAAAATATTTTTTATGTTTTAATACTGTAGATGAACAAAATTTTTTTAGCTGAAGATATTTTGTAAGAAAAAAAAATTACGCTTCAGTTAAACAATAGTTCAGTAGTAAAAATAATACCAGAAAGCAATTTCGATTCTAATAAAAAATCTTTTACTAGTTGTTAGCAAATTAAATGAGATTTGTTTCAAAAGAAATCTAACAATCAATAATGCTTCGCATTAAAATAAATTATTATATTTTGTACAAAGATAAAAACAATTTATTCTGATTCCTAATTGGATAAGAATTTAAAAAAATGTATGGATATTATAGAACTTTTATTAAAAAAAATTAAGATATAAAGAAAACCTTAGAATCTGATTTTTTTGTCCTTTGGTAATATTTTTTTTTAATTTTTGCTCATTGTAGAGTTTCCAATATTTCCTCAATTACAAAGCAAATGAATTATATGAATTCATCGATTATATGAAGCACTGTTTTTTTTTGTCTTATTATTTAAGACTTCTTCATGATTAATTATATAATAATTCTTACATAAGTCACGATGAGCGTTTAATCAATATATCGTGTAAAATTCTCGTGAAATTGTAAATTTATGAAAATTATTTAGCAGTTGTTTTACTTTCACGATTAGATATTATTTAGTTTCAAATTTAATTTATGGAAATGCAAACTAATATGCATCTTATAACAAAGTAAAAGGTATTACAATTAAATGCTAATAACACATAATAAGCACATTGTAATATTTTTTGTAATTTTATATTTATAAAATATTTTTTTTTGGTTCAATGTGTGGCAACATATATTTAGTCATATGTTTGGTAACATAAATAATTATTCAAATCTTTGAAAATAAATTCTAATATATATTTTAAAAATTTTAGTTGATATTTGTAATTGTAACAAATAAGTATGATCACTTCTTACTTTATTTCAGCTCTTATTTAATTATGTATAAACTTCAAATAATTCCGAGAGGTTTTCAGATTTTGAAAAAAAAATGTATGAAAAAGGTTAAGTATTCTATATACTTTTATGACTGTATCTGAAATATGTAGATTTAACGAACTTTTCTGTTTATGAGAAAGGTGAGCTCATCGGTTTCTAATACCCCAAAGCTTCAAAAATATATATCTCAATAAATCAATCTTCCAGAAGGAAGATTCCAGTTTCACAGAAATTGCTTTAAAGGTTTCACAGAAATTGCATTTACAAAATGACTGCGGGAATTTTGAAAAGTTCTTCAGTTTTCTTATCTCCTAAAACAGATGTCTGACCCTCGGAAGACCCTTGCGTCCGTTCGCATCTGAATGTTAGAATGCATAAAAGACGGTACCAAATCGAATTTACTTCGAATTCAGTGACATTAAGTTTCTTATCAATAAATATTAATTTCAACGTAATGTGTGAGTTTATGTGTAAATATTTTCCCTCAAATTAATTCGGAAAAGCAGACTTTGAATTAAATCTAAAAAAAATAACCTTTTTTTATCTTTTTAATTCTATTAAAAGAAATCCATTTTTGAAAATTAATTTTCCAGCACATAATTTTTTGACGCTTTAATAATTTATTTTATTCAAACAAAGCATTATATTAAACGTTTTCCTTCAAACTTACTATAAAAAATAATTGTTGGATTAATAGAAGTAGTTGGGCATTTGAATAAATGAAAAAGAAATAATATATAATTCTTTCAGTTTCTCTAGTTCAGTATTAAAGTTATACGTTCAAATTTCCATTTCTTTTTCCTTTTTTTAAAAATACGTTTTCTTTTGAAGGAAAAAAAATTGTGTAATTACTTTTTAGAAATATTTGAATAATATAATAATCTCATTATAAAGATTAAACTTTCTCCTGTATAGATAAAAGTATAATTTTTTTATTAATAAATTACGAATCAAATAAGAAACTTTTAATAATCTGGAATGGAAGACTTGTTTTGCAGAATGTTGGATTAATCAGATTATATGAAATAATTAAAAGCATAATTTTATGAATTTTTTTGATTTTCGTTTTTTTTGCCTGGGCGATTTTTTTAAATTATGGAGTGATTACATTATGGTTATATGTTAGTTATTTAAACTAAGCATTCTATTATTAAGCATGTAAAATTTAATTAGCAGCATTGTGTAATAGAAAGTTTAGTTTTCCTTACTTTTCTTTCATGATGTATATCTAAATTTGTTATTTATTAAAGCGCATAAGATGAACAAATCATCATTAATCATAAAAATATGTTACATTGGGTTTTAGTCTTTTGTCTCATAGTAGAAGGTTTTTTTTTTTTTTTTTTTTTTTTTTTTAATTTCATTGTTAAAACTAGTAATTATTTTTTTTCACAATTTTCTTATCCTATCTATTGAGGAAAAAATGATTGTTACCACACTTAAATCAATAAAATTTATCAACAAACTTTTTAAAATTTCCTTTATCAAAATATTTATCAAACAAAAAGGTATGCCCCCATTTGTTTTGAATATCAAAGAGTTTGCAATTGTTAAAGTAAAGATAGACTGAAAATAATACGAACTGACACTTTCTAGTTTGCTTTCAAAAATACTGATTGTTTAAAGTAAATTAAAATAGTTTTTTGCATCAAAATATTTGAGATTAGGTTTATTCGATCAAATGCTTAAATTGACTTAAAAATGTTATATAACCGATTTATTTTTTACACTTTCCATAAACAAAAAAAATCCAGTAGAACACTGACTCGTTTTTTCCAATTACGGTACTTCGATATTTATGATAAAACTTATTTGATGTATTTTCTAAGACGATTGTGTAGGGAAAGGTCTTAGTGGTTTTTTTTTTTTACGACAGTAAAAAGGGAATCAGTATTTTGAAGCAGAGCATGAGTCAAAAAACAGTTTTCTACTAAAAATATAATACGTTTTATTAGTTAATTAAATAATTTTGTTAAATAAAAATTTGAAAGGCACATAAATGTTTTCTCTATTTTTTTCATCTAGTTTTAAATTTAACCGAACATTGCTGTTATATTATTTATATTAGTAACATTATTCTTTTCGTGTAAATCTGACCACCCCGCAAACACTGAAAGAAGCAGTATCGATAGGATTTATTGTGACCGACTGCTGCTTTTAACTTTTAACATAACCCATCCAAAACAAAGGCCGATTAATCGAACTGACATCTTCTTCGATACAGTTTGCCCCCAGCCATAAAGTGGTCAAACTCAAGGAACTGTTTTGTTGCACCACAAAAGCAAAATTAAATATAAAATAATTTCGAAAAATTTATTTGGCTTTCTACTAAATTCCTGAGCCGAGTCATGCAGGTGCCAATAATATAATCACCCAGAGAAGATTTTTAACGACAGCCCTTTTGCACGTTTTAATCTTTATATGCTGTTTATGATTTTAATCAACGGGTTTGTTCCCAATTTTTTTGAATAAGGTTTTTTTTAGTCAACTTAAGTGATTCAAACAGCTTATTAATTCAAAAGCAAAATTAAGCAAATGATTTCAAATAGAAATCTGAGTAAAAATTGGAGAATGACAGTCTCAAATTTTGCATTTTTCCTGGAATTTTTGTACTCTTTTTTTAAATTTTTTGCCTTTTGTATTTATTTTAGCTAAGATGCATTAGAAACAAGTTCGGAAACTTCAGATATCAAAGCTACGATAATACTATTTTGAAATCTTCTGCCCTTATTTTTTTAACAAAGAAATAGCGAATGAAAAAAACATCTGAAAATTATAATGTTCGTTGAAGAATTATTGAGATTAAAAATTAAATTTCTGCTTTTTTTACGGTTTTGCGAACCTTAGTGAGAAAGATGAGAATTTCAAAATTGCCCTTGCTTACCAGGGAATAATTCTTGATACTGTTAGTAACAAAATTTTGAAGTTCTCTGAAGATGTTGATTTCATAATTTTGAAAATGATAAGAGGGAAAAGACCAATAAATCCTGAAAATTTTTTACAATGGGGCTCATAAATGGAAAAATAGCCAGGGGATTGATTGTTTGATTGATTTGAGTATTTTGGTACAAAGGCCATTTCCGGGCATATTGTGCCATCCATATGGTAAATTAGAGCATCTTTAATGTTTAAAACCTAAATAAAAATCAAATATGTTTATGTATAAACTAATATAAAACAGCTAAAATACAAATAAAAATGTAAATTAAGATCTTTGTTCTAAAAAAAACATTGTTAAGTTAAATAGTTGATAAAAGTTGTGTAACAATTAAAAATTAAAAAAAAAAAAAGATGGTAAGTTTTTCTTAGCAATTTTGGGAAAATTTCATATGATGAATGAAAAAATGGTGATGATGGGTGTCAAAAGCTGGGTATTCAATCGAAGTGTGACGATTCAGTGTGACATGTGGAACACATAGGTACTCTATCATCGAAAAGTAGATACTTGGATTAAAGTAAAACAAACAGGAGAAAGTTTGTAATGACACAAATGAATTTAATTGCGCATTTTATATGCATAACATATTTGTCAATTATGATGAGATGTTGAAAATCAAAATAATTGATATAAACCAAATAAAAAATATTAGATGGATTCAAAGGAATAAATATTAATTGACGCCATTGATTAAAATGATGGGAAAAGAAAGCTCACTGAAATTTTCGATGGCATTTGCTTTGAAATCAATGCTGAAATTTGAGATGTGTGTTCTTTGAAAGTTATTTGATCGTTAAATCTTGCAATTATCTTTCTATGCAATTATCAGAAATGTAATTATTTCTTTTACTTCTGTTAATTAGACGTTTCAATTGTTAATAAAGCAGAGAATTTAAGGCTGAAGTTAATTTTACATTAGGAAATTCTAGCGAATGACTTCAATTTTGTGGAAAGGATTTTCTTACTATTTTAGATTTATTTATCGTAGGCAATGAAGTAATGTCTCAAATAGCTTTCAATTACTCCAATTATATGTATTTATCCTGCCATTTGGTTTCATACAAGTAATTTCTGTATAATTTCTCTGCCTAATTGCTACTAGATACGTTTTCCAATACAACCATTATCATAATCCTTCCCGTCTGATTATTTTTATTTTTCCTTGAAATAAATATACCCCCACATTCACACACAATCTAGTGAATAAAAATACTTGTGACTTCATTCAGATACTGAATGGAATCACAAGCATTTTTAAGTAAATACATTTTTTGCGGAGATCCAAAAAATTGTTCTTATTGAGATTCAGTTATGAAAATATGAGATGAGAGATTCAAATTTAGCTTCAAATAAAATCCTATTATAGCGCCAGGAAATTTTTTTTAGTTAAATTCAAATAGAGTTTCCTTTAATGTAAAATGCATTTTAATTTGAGAACAAATGATAAATAGTTATTAATTTCAAAGAAAAGTGCATTTACTGTAAAAGAATTTTGTTATCGAAAATTATTTTAGAATTTTGCATTTCTTATTTTAAATTAACGTATATATCATTTATGCAAGCGTATATGCTGTAACATGAAATAGTGATTGATTTTTTTATAATGTAAAATATTAAAACTTTTAGAAACAGGATAAAGATCTTGTACGAAACGTGTTCTTTATTGTTATATTTGGCGCGCATGAAGTGGAAAAAAGCTATTTGATGTTTAAGCTGAAATGAAATTTTATTTTGAGTTTTGAAAATACTTTTTTCATTTCTGCTTTAAAAATTTCACACTTTAAATTTTCTTAAAATCCCATGATTCTGCAATTTTCCTCAAAATTCCGCTTTCTAAAATTCAGCAATTGCGTTAACAAAAACAAAAATTTCATGCAATTTCAATTTAAATATAAAACAATAAAATAAAAAAAAATCAATGTCTATCTTGTAACGTCATTCTTAAAAAAATTGACAAAATGTGGTATCATTTTATTTATAATTCTTTTTGAATAAACAATGTTGATTTCCCATAAATATTACCTGATCCTCTATATATTTGACATACTCGATATGCAACTTTTACTGAAACAGTTCAATTCCTGAAAGGCACTTTCAAAATATTTATTTTGTTTTTCCTGCAGCCTACAACTGTGATGTGTTAAAATACTCAAATATTCCTTTTAAGATAAATATAGAAAATACTTCCCTTACAGAACATGATGGTTTTTGAGTGCCTGCAAATTACGTTACATCGCTGAAGGACAGCGACTAAATGAATCCCTTAAAAGCTCTAAAATTCACTTTTCTGTGCGAGAACTCTCAAGTTAGGAAATTCCACCTGAATAATAGATAAAATGAATGTAAAATGTCTTGCCAGCCGGCTAACAACGATCGTATCGGTTTTTGAAAGGCTTTGGGCGAGATAAAGTGTATTAAAGTACTGATTCTCTATTTTTATAAGATCGTCCTGAATTTTAGTACAGTGTTTCTTCCTCAACCATACAATTTAGTATATAAATAAATTATTTTTTAGATGCGTTATTATTATTATCATCTGAAAATTCCCTGACAGAATTGAAATCGTGAATGGGTATTTTTAACATTAGGAAAATTATTGTCCTTCATATTTTACAATAAAATAAAAATGTTATCTTTATACAATTTACTGATGAAATAAGAAGAACATTAAAATGTTTAACACTTTACGTGAGAATCATTTTACTTATTTACTGGCATATTATCTAATTCGTTGTAATTCTCTGTAATATATTCAATCGCTTGATTTTTGTCTTAAATGCTTTGTTCGATTTTACAGAAACATACAGATTACAAAGGTGGTGCCTATTTATATTTTATAGCTCTAGGCTTTCTTAATTATTTACAAATTACGCCAAGACAGTAAATCTCTGTCACACATAAGAATCTAACTTTTCAATATTTCATTTTTTTTTTTTTTTTTTTTTTTTTTTTTTTTTTTTTTGCGGGGGAAGCGCGGTTGTAAAAATTAAAACCTATCCAAAGCGCTTTTAGAAATTCTAAAAGCATTTAGAATTTCTAAAATTTGCTCGATTTAAAACAGACTATAAATAAATACATAAAAACCTATCCAAGAACCCAACCCACACTTATCTATTCTATTTGTAAAATGAAACCTCTTCAAAACACTTTTAAAATTTCTAAAAGCGTTTCTTCTAAGTATCTTCAATTTAAAAGAGGTATTAAAATTCCAAACGCTTTACCTATTTACTTTTTATGGCATGTTTTCTTGATAATTTGCAGATCTAGCACCGCCAATCACCGTTACATATAATATGAAAACTTTTCGATTGACAACGGTTTTCTTTTGCGTGGGTTGATAGTGGGGGTTGCAAAAATAAAATTCTATCCAAAATGCCTTTAGAATTTTATTTATTTATGTTTTAAGTTGATATATCTAATGAGGGCGAACGAAGCACTGGAAGCTGAAGTTAAGTTAAACTTAAGAAGTATCTAACGAATAGGACGAGTGCTAATACTATCAATAATTTGGATGTCGAGAAGAAGTATGAATGCTTACTTCTCTAATTTTCTCAGTATTCAATTATCCTGTTAAAAAATCAATAGATTAGCAGTTAGTTGATTGATTTGATCAGGATAATGATATTGATCTACAATTTTGTTGATAAAAATGTATAATCAATTGTTTTCTATCTCACATATAAACTATTAAAAAAAACGCTCTTTATCGGGACAAATTTCGACATTTTTATATATATATACCAGTTTGTAGAATTTATCATCTACCTGTTTGTCTATGATGTCACTTTTCAGTATATAGTCTTTACACCGAATTTGCAGATTTCCGTCGTGTTTTGAACGCAAGTCCGTGCATCTGGCTGTAAGAGCTCTACAAAACATAAATTTACAAGGAGAGCCAGGTATCAAATTTCGAAAAAAATCCGTTAAAAATGAACCAACTGTTGGTCTTTTCTTTCATATGCATGAAAATAAAAAAAAATCAAAGATGCATTGATTTAAGCAAATGAATTTTGATTAGTGATTTTATGATCCCATCTGTAGTTCTGTGTCGAATTTTACTTCAAATTTATATTAAGAAAAGCATCCAAAATATATTCGTTTTTCTGATAATGGTGTATTAACCATATCTAAACGATTAATCGCCAAAAAAAGTTCTGAAACAACGAGAGTAAAATTCATTTGAAATTCCAGATTCATGCCTGCCAAAGATGAGCTAAATTAATTAGTAACGCTTTTAATTTAATCATTGCTGTTCGCCTTGGCATGCAAATAATGAACAAATGCCATTTTTTAAACTATACATCGGTTTTTTAAACTATATTACGATTCTCCATCGAGAGTTACCTCAAAAAAGGAGATGAGAAGCTGGCTGGCTGGTGGTTGGTTCTCACCGCCCTGATACGTACAGAAATAGTGCATCGTCGACTATCTCCTATCGATGATTAAATATCCCATCGAGTTGAAATAGTAAGAGAGTGCTCAGCTCTATGAGATGCTCAACCTAAAAGGAGGGAGTCGAGATAGTGAGAGAGTATCTCAGCGCTATGGGATGTTCCACCTATGAGGAGGGAGTCGAAATAGTTAGAGAGTATCTCAGCTCTATGAGATGTTCCACCTAAGGGGGGAGGGTTGAGCAATGATGGATGATGTTACTTGGAACTCAGCCAAAGTTCTCACCAAGATATGATATTCAGATTTTTTAGAATGCCTTCTGGCGAGATAGAATATTCAGCTGTTTTCCTATACTACAATTGTCATTTTATAAAAATAAAAGTCTGAGAACTCGTGGCATTCACGACCTTTTCCAAAGTCCACAATTTTATGCGGGGAGGGTGCAACTCTTTTATTAGACAATAAGGGAGACTGATTTGGGCAGATCATTTCCACTGAGTATTTTTAGTTTTCACATGCATACATCTTACGAACAGTCAATTTTCCATCATCTGAATTTTATTAAAATTTTATAAGAATTCAAAGTCGAAATAAAAAAAAAACACGCACCAATTTTCATCCATCTGTTTGGGGTATTTCTGAGTTATTATGTGCATAGAAGGACAAAAAATTATGCATACGGACACACACACACACAAAGCGAGTATAGATTATGAAGATTAATCTAAATATTGGAAGTGTTTTTTTACGATTGCAATTATGTCTTAATTTACAACAAAAACTGAAAATAAATGCTAATATCGAAGAAATAAATAAATCTCTTCTCAAATTTTAAAAATAAAGTACAAGAGTTCCGATGGATGCTTATTAGAACATTTTGAGATTTTTTTTATTTTAAGGAAAGTGTTTCGACACAAACAACGACTGATCAAGCAATTCTATATTTGAAACTATCGTGTTTTGAAGAACTCAAATTCAACGTGAAATTCTGTTACAATCTAATTTCTAGCAAAAGAGTTAAAAAAAAATAATTTAAAAAAAAACTTTATTTTGATTAATCTGTTGAGAAACAATGGAACAACAATGCATTACATATTTTTTGATAAAAACATGAAAGGAAATTCTGGAGATAGATTGAAATGAAAAAAGATGCCATATGCATCTTTTTTATATGCAGATGCGTTATTTACGAGGAAATTCAATATCTATATCTTCAATTATATATATATATATATATATATATATATATATATAAAAGAAAGTTTTTATCTTGATTGCTTAAAAGAAATGAATCAGAGCTTTAATTTTTATCTTGTTTCTGTATTCTACAATCCTATTATTCAAAAATTAGCAGATCGAAATAACTTCAAATGTGTCTCATGGTCCGATTGCCTAGAGACTTTATTAAAACCTATAACGAAACGGACATGTGGTCTGATTTCTCCTGAGAATCCTCCTAAAAGGAAAATTATGTCCTTAATAATGAAATATATTCTTGGTCCATGACGTCCACAATTATACATCATGATGCTTCAACACTTTCAAGGCGTTAAAAGATAGGAGAAGAAAATATGGTGTCCCTTTACTTATGATGAGGGGGAGGGGGAGGATGCCATAGTGTGGCACTGAAATACAGTGGTTCATTAGACCAAGTGCAAAGAGATACACCATTTTTATTAGCTTTTTTACACAAAGGACCTCATTTATAAGCAGTTCTCTCTGCCGTTCTCAATATTAACTTGATAATGACGCAAAACCTGAGTTGATATACTCTTAAGAGTTCCGAATGAGAGTATAATTAACATGCATGGATTTAACTCATACTACATTCTTCTTCATTAAAAGAAAAAAAAAGTATATTTCTTAAGTAGCCAATGATATTGATTCACTTTCCATAATCACTCCGAAAGAAGAGCTTAAAGTAGTGATAATATATAATTACAGGTGATTATTCATATAATCATCCATAAGTTTAGTAGTATTAGTTATCAATAATCACCAGAATAATTACACTTACCGTAACATATATACTACTTAAATTTAAATAGAATTGCACTTCTGAATCTTAGAAAAAATTGGTAAGCATTTCATTATTAAGATTTAAAAAATGCTATTTTCATTATGAAATTCTTGTTCATATAAAATTCTAAATGCAAAAGATAAAACGAAAAGAAATTGTCAGGAATTTTATAGCATAGTTTAGAAGAAAAACTTTTACGTAAAGTATTAATACAACTTTTAGCATCTTTTTTTTTAATTTTTGTAAAAATATTACGATAGAGGAAGTTGCATGAAATTTTATGGCTTGCAATTACAAGAAATTCCTCCTAAAATCTTTTTAAAAAGTGTAAAAAATATTCTGCAGCTAAGAAACGATATTTTATTAAATGCTATCGTTTGTTTTTTAAAATATAAACATTTTTCTTCCATAATTTATTACATCTCGGTATTCATTGTATATATATATATATATATATATATAACTTTATACTTGAACATTTTTTGAAGTTTCATTATCTCTTTCTTTTATTTCTTATGACTGTTATTTTCTCCTTATATTGAATGTAAATAAGAAAATAAATAAATATAATTAAGCAAAATGTTCCAAATGTAATAAGTAAATGTAAAATAAATAATTTTTGATGGAGGAAAACATAGCAGAGGTTAGCAATTATTACTTCGTGGGTTACTTAGGATTGCTTCCAAATATATTTTGGGATTGTTTAAAGAAATATTTTTAAATAACGCTCAAAACAATCAGCATCATAATATAATATTTCAATATAAATATAATTATTAAATTGAAGTCTATGCTCTCGAGTATTTCAATAATTTCTAATAGCACAAGAAGAAAATTATTCATTCATGAACAACAATTTCACCTATTATTTAAATTCAGAATGCCAAACTTGTCATCAAATACACACAGTTTCACTCAACTTTTTTAGTATTTATACAACTGACAGAGTATAGCAACTATTATGCTCTTGTACATACGTCTTGAAATGACAGAAAAGAATATATAAAAAAAATGTCTTGCAAGAACAAATCTTCAATTTTTATTGTGCTTTCTAAAAGAATAAATTTCTCTATTTTGGATTTATATGTAGCACCATTTTTCGGAATTTTAGTAGACATTTTCTTGCGCTCTTCGACTTTGCCATATAAGTATCTGTTCCGGAAACGCCTAGGTAAGAAAATAGATTTCTTCCAAGAATCCAGATAACATATTGGTTTCTATAAGTCTGAGATCTCCTGCCTGGATTATATTTGTTTGTAGCAAAAAAATGATCGAGACGAATTTTTGGAGAGAAAAAAATATTAGAATTTCGCGAAATTCAAACAATTTGCTATTTTTGTTTGAAAGAAACACTTCATGGTCAATATTAAATAACCGTTTTATATAAGAATTCTTAGCTCATGCCCGTCAATCACGTACTATTAATTTTGAATGCCGTATAGCACCACTATTGTATGCATCTAGAATTAAATTTGTTTTACTTTTTATGAAGTACTTTTCTAAGAAATGAATACAAGAGAAATATGAAATTTGGAATAAACGACTATATATATATATATATATATATATATATATATATATATATATATATATATATATATATATATATATATATATATATATATATATATATATATATATATATATATATATATATATATATATATATATATATATATATATATATATATATATATATATATATATATATATATATATACATATATATATATCAGAAATAATTTTAATGGATATAAAAACAATGAAGAAAAGGATATGATATTCATATGAGAGATCAAATAAAATCTTTAGATTCATTCCAAATGTCTATTTGCCAACTATTAACTACTTTGGTAACTACTGCCAACTAACGACATTCGAATTCAGCGTTAGTGATTCTTTAGTAATCTTACTATACAGAGATCTTCTTCAGTAACATAAGCAAAGAAGTGACATCAGATTTTTTTATTTATTGCTATTTCGTAGAAACACTCTATAAAGTTCTTGGCACAGAACAGACATTTGTGCTTATGTAAATGTATGTAACTCCTGTAATTTGTCTAGAGAGCTTGAAACCTCTTCTATATGGAATCAGTAGGGATATATTTTTTTATAGATTAAAATATGCATATAAACGAGGAAACATATATACAGAGAGGTTTAAAATATACATATAAAGTCCATGCAAAATAAAGTGCATAAACTATTCTTAGACTATAGTAAAACCGTAATATTATTTCTAATTTCACATGTAAAAAATAGACAATTCTTCTATTTCTAAAAAAAATTGCAAATTTAAAGATTTAGTTTCTTTAAATTCTCTATAAATCCCTAAATTCTAGAATAATTTGAATTCGCATTTGTTTCAAAAATATATTATTCGTTCGTTTTAACATGTTTATTTATCAGCCAGATAATATTTTTCACACATAGCTAAAAGATACATTCCTGATATTATTTTTTTTAATTCAGTCTTCAGTTTTAAGAAATAAGATGTAAATGCAGCAAAACAGGATTGTTTATGTAGTTTTAAAAAAATTATGTTCAGTAATAATATGACTAAGTCTTACATTTTCAAAAAAAAAAAAAAAAAAAAAAAAATTAGCATTTCTAAATTATTTTTCGTGTATCTATGAAATGGTAAAAAATGTATTTGTAAAACGGGAAGAAAAGTCTTGATATCTATCTTTAAATTATTCATCAAGATTTCCATTTAAATCAACATTTCCCTTTTAGCTGATGCAACACTATTAATTTGCATAATGTCCAATTCTGATTACGAAAAGTAGTATCTATATTTTTTTATCACGCAAAAAGCAAGGGAAACCCCGTAGATAAAACATATTATTTGTCAGTCATTATTCTCCCAAAGAAAAAAAAAAACTGATTATTTTTTTTTGATGACAGCTTTTTAAAAATGGTCTTAGATTACAATATCTTGCTCATTCATAACTTATTTTGGACTTGTCAGTACTCAATATAATTTATTCGGATGGAAAACACATGTGTCAATTACTTCTAGAAAAACTTTTGTTTAAAAAAATTAGTTTGATAACACTATATATTTGAATTAAATTTGAGTATTTATATAAGGAAAAAAAAGCACCGACTTTTTTAATAACACATATTTTATGGAGGGTGGACCATCTAATCTTGAATAAAATGTTGTTGGAAACTTGGAACAAATTCACAATATATATATATATATATATATATATATATATATATATATATATATATATATATATATATATATATATATATATATATATATTTGTAAAAGATATCACTTTATAGACTTTCGGTGCATTCTTTTAATGTGAAATCCCTTCTTACCGAGACACCAAGAATAAATAGTGTTTTAAAACATTAAACAGTGCAGTAAAACAGTGTTTTAAATCTATTTTAATAAGGAAATAATAAAAAGGAACTCAAATTCATACTATTTTAATTTTAAAAGTTTCAACTGTCATTCAGAAATTTCTACAAAATTTTTTATAAATGTTTTAATCAAATTTCGACTTTTTTTAACATAAAAAGAATAAAATTTTCAAATTTGCAATACACACACACACACACACACACACACACACACACACACACACACACACATACACACACACAAATATATATATATATATATAACTTAAGATTGAACTGAAAATATATATGTTTTTATAATTCATCCATGAGCTAGAATGGCAATAAAAAATAAAAATTTGCTTTACAGTTGAAATAAAGTACTTGCTACACAAAACCGCCATATTGTCCATAGCAGTTTCACTTAAAACATATCCTATATTTTGCAGGTACGAGCATCTGGTCACTGTAAATCCTATGGGCTAAGGATTCTTCTAAAAATAAAAATGTTCTTGTAAGAACAAACCCACAATTTTTATTGTACTTTCTGAAAAAATAAAGTTCTCTATTTCTAGATTTCACAGAAGCAGACTTTTCCGGAATGTTAGTGGACATTTCCTAGCGTGCTTCGATTCCAACATAGAAACAACTGATCCGGAAAAGACCGGATAAGGAAATATATTTCTGTCGAGAATCGAGATAACGTATTGGTTTCTTTATCTCTGAGATCTCCTGCCGACTTATATTTGTTTTCAACCTAATCTGAAGCTGAAGCGGGATTGCCGAAACAAAACAAAGTCGAAATCCTGCAAAATATCGTATTAACTACGACAACTAATATTTAAATTACATATATTTTTGTTATGGCATTCATTGTATTTTTTTTAAAATTTTATTCATCAGCATTTATTACTATGACATTTAATGTTTGACATTTTTTTATTTAATATTTTTTTCCAAATTTGATTTTGTATATTTTTTAAATAATTTTAGCATTCAACAGCTTGTATATCTAGCTTTAATAAAGTTTTTATACAAATTATAAAATATCAATATGTCCCAAAAAATCCAATATTATAACCAATATTCCCTTATTTTGTGGAGTTTAATGCGTTGGGAATTATATTTTAACTCTTTGATATGCTGTTGCTGATATCATAAAAATGTGATGAGGAGCTAATTATGTATAAAAATGATACTTAAGGAGCGTAGTGACAAATTATTTTGAGCTAAAAATATAATAAACAATCCTGCCTTTTTATACAAATAAGATTCCCAAAGGTTTCAGTTATATTGATAAATATTTACAAAAGAAAAATGAAGACGTTGACACAATTTAAGAAATTATGATTTAACATTTTATTTGTATTGCATACTGAAATATAAATCCTACTGTAATTTAAAATTAATATATGTTCTTGTAAAAATTAGATTATGTGTTTTAACTTATCTAGTTCTTTCATTTTAATTTTCTTTCAATTCACTTAAAAATTAAAGAGTGTTAGTTATTATTTTATTTTTACAAAAGGCATTTTCTTTCTTCCTGTTTACGAGTCAATCCTTTTAATGCTAAATTATTGTCATAATAAGAATTTACTTCAAACATTTAAGGGAATTAAATAAGAGAAGTATATAAGTTTAAAAAATAATTGTCATTGTAGAACGGCGGAAACTTTTATAATTAACTATTTTCTGACGTTGTCTTTTGATATTATTTACTGTAAATTTACTGTACTGTATTATATTATTTACTGTACTGTAAGGATAGAAGATTACTGCTTCTATCTATAAGAGATTGAGAATTAACACTGCTACCATTAATACTTCTGAATTTCTGAATGCTTGAATAGAGTTTTTAATTTGAATCGCTTTATATGAATAATTGATCTCAGATACTAATTTTAGCAATTTTTTGGTTTTTCATAAATAACATAATTATGATGATAAATGAAATGAATTAGATTGATAAAGCTTCCTATTGTCTTATTTACAAAAAAAAAATTGACGTTTATAAAAACTTAGTATAATATATGTACGTTTTCAATTGAAATTCATTTATTGAAATTTTGTTGTATCTAATTTGTTAATATAAAATTAACCTCTATATTTTAAACACTTAAAATATAAAACTGGCTCAAAATTACACAGTAAATTGAAATTATTAAAACCAATAATATTTAATGACAATTCTTTTTAAAGAGTAATATTCATTGAAATTCAGTAAACATTATATATTTCCTATCAGATATATTTACCACGAATAATAATTATTGTCTATTGTAATACTTAAAAATATTTTATTCGCTAATCAGCAGAAATATATATATAAAAAAATTTTAAAGTATATATATATATATATATATATATATATATATATATATATATATATATATATATATATATATATATATATATATATACTTTAAAATTTTTTAATAAAAATTGCAAATCTTGGAAACTTTTTATACCATCTTTCTTTATATACATAGTTAAAGAATACATACTTTCCTATAGTATTTCATTAGACAAATTATTATATAAGAAATGTTTCAGCAATAATGAATTAGAGAAAAATCGTCAATATCTCTCTGCAATTTTTTGTTGTATTTTGAAGGAAATTCATATATTTTTTTTTCTCCTCCGTCACATTTTCTTATCATCAACTGCCATTAGATGAATATAAGACACACTGCCGGCAAATTAAATTTATGCAATTAAATAATAATTATTTCCCTAAAATTTATTCATTTAAAAAATATTTTAACTTTTTCCCTTGAAATTACAAAAGTCTTTAATTATTCGGTCTTACCCACTTTACAAGCATACAGGGAGGTTTTGGAAAAAATAAGATGATGATAATAAATACACAGATAGGGTTAATTCACTTCCTAAAAAAGTCATACATTAATTTGTTTTTATTTTTTCTAATGACATTAAATGACATGTACAGCTATTTTTCATAAATACATGATATAAATTTGAAACGGAGGAAGAAATTCCAGAAAAGGAGACAAATGTCTTGATAACTTGATCTCTATGAATAATTTATAAGTCTTTCAGCTAAAGCGCTTTTCTTTTCTCGAGAATGGAGCAAAAGAACTTGTTTTACATAATGTCCGGTTGCTCTTACGAGAAGTTAAATCTTCGTCTAACGCTTTGTATACATGGGTGAAAGAAGAAAGAAAGTAATTGTGTGTTAATGATTTTTTAATGGAAATGTTTTTAGGACACAGCTAACGTCAGGAGAAAGTGACTTTTAGATTTATTAGCTGTTTCAGAACCTTTTTTTATTTTAGTTTCTCAAATTACTCTCCTATTCAATCATAAATATTATTCGAGTAAGCAATGTTTCTTCATATTTGATAATTTATTTAACTACTAATTATATATGTCCAAAAACTCTGCACAGTGCTTATGAAAAAGTAATTATTTTATTTCAAGTTTAAATGCTAAACATAGTTATTAAAATAATTGATGCACATTTTGCGGATAAGAAACATCACTTTCCGAAAACAGATATGTTGGTTTCTACAATAATTTGATTATCTTTCAATATAAAACAATGAGATGTAGATTATACACAATTCCGTATATAATACAATAAAAGACGGCATAATTGGAGGAGAATACGATAAATTAGTTTAATTATTCTAAAGTTTTATATTTTTTTGTTATATTTATGTTAAGAAGAAATATTTTGTTAGTTATATATTTAAAATTATCACTTTTAATCTTTTATCATAAGTTCTCTTTTATCTTATTGCTATATCCCCAATTTTACTATTATTAAAATTACTATTAGATAGTTGTAGGAGATCTACATAATATTTACCCATTTTCATGGTAAGTCAGCCATCTAACTCTCCGACCCGCCCTAAGGCACACGGATTTAAACCATAAAACTGAATGACCGGACCGCCGCAACAGTAATTGGCGGGAACTGTGGTTGAGTCCTAAGGGCCGTCACCGGCCACGGTACAACCCTCCCCGGAGGAAGTACGTCCCGTCATCGATGGGAGGAGCTAGATCCCCCACCTATTAGTGTACCCTCCAGGGTGGCGAGATCCAACCACCATGCCGGAAGCATCTCATCCTCATTTCGAGGTGCCCCCCCGAGGGTCCCATTTACCATTTTCATGGTAAAACAAAATTAATCCTCTAAAAAAATGAAGATCCTGAAACGTAAGCATTATTATTTTTATTTCACTATTAAACACAATTTTCTTATTCAATTTAATTTAATAACTTGTTAATTTAAAATTGTTTCAGATGTTAAGGGGTGTACGTTTCAAATATAAAATCATTATTACATAAAACAAAAATTAAAATTACAAATGAAGGAGCTAAAGACAATCATAATAATGGTTTGTATGAATAATTCTTTCAGTTTACAGATTATTTATTTTTCAAAAGGGAGTTTAATTCTCTAATTTGCTTGATGTTAATTTGTGTTAAAGTGCAGCTAACCGTTCATATCTCACAAAGACAAATAGAAAAGGACAAATGAGCAAATTGCGGGGGTTGCTCATTTTTCTGACGTAACCGACATTTAAATCTTGCCATACCAAGGAGAAAAATCTTCCTTCGTTTTGTTCATGGGATTTCATTTATTTCTATAGCTTAGATTTAACGTTTTTTGCAGAAGACATAACTAATTTTCTGGTTGGTTTACTTTATTTTAATAGTTTAGATTTTATTTTTTTAAGAAGTCATAACTAATGTTCTGGTTTCGTTTAATTTATTTCAATAATTTAGACTTTTGTGTTTAGAGTCGTAACTAATTTTCTGGTAGACAGAAAAACAGTATGTTTTCGAATTGTTTAATATCTTTGTTACATAAATCTGTGAAAAATATTTTTAATTGCATATTATTATTTCTTAAAAAATTATTTCAACAACTGCATATTAAGACAAATGAATTGTCAAGTTTCCTAAATTTAAAAAACGACCAGGAAATTATATTTACTTTCTATTTTAAAATTCGTAGTAAAAGAAGATTAAATATAGAGATACAAATCAAAAGAAATTTAGAGGAACTTGACTTATTTAAAGTTTACGACTCGGTATCAAATTTGAAAAATATAGGCGAAAAAATAAGTACAGTAAAAGGAATTAACATTTCAGATAAAGGCGGCATTAAAGGCATATTGTTTTCAAAATTAACACTTAACTGGGGAGGTGCAATCTATGCGACTAATCAGCATTTTCTTTATGCCCAAATTAAATTTTCTAATCAAAGTATTAGTATGAAAATCAGCCAAAATATTCTGGAGCTATTTTTTCTTGATATATAAATATATTTTAGACATTTTCCACAATGTATTATCTTTGAAAATTGATTGATTTTATATATATATATATATATATATATATATATATATATATATATATATATATATATATATATATATCAAATACGAGGTTTTCATCGAAAAAATCAGCTATACAATTATCATCAGCACTAAGATCACTTTCGGCTTCATTTAAAAGTCTCTGGGGCTCTCCTTCATAACGAGGATCAGTAGGTTGGATGATATTTCGAGAACCAAGTTTACTAAGCCTTGTATAGTAAGGGAATTCTAAAAGGGAGGTGCGGTCTCACAGACGTCGCGAAAAAAATAGCTGAAATATTTTAAAAAGCACCATCTGAAACTGGTTGAAAAAGTCCACTTATAGTCACGAAACAAGAAGCTAAGGGGTCAATTCCTTCGAATGAGGTAAAAATGGAATAAGAGTGACCAAAAGTCCATCCTTATTGCATCTCTCCATTTAAGGGTTAAAAATATTAATAAATAATTCATAGAAAATCATTAAGATATTTTTATAAATAAAAATATTTTACACATGTAGCATATAAATATTCTAATAAAATTTTAAAATAAAAATGCATTTGCTTTTAACATGATGGACGTTATTTTTAGTGTAACAATTTTTGTTATTTTTATTAAATACATAATACATACATTATTACAGTTCAAGCGGATTTAAATTATTAAATTTATTCAATTTCTAACGCTAGGAAGTCAAAGACATTTTTAAGTAATAAAAACAATTCTGGAATAAAAAAAAATGGTTGTTAAAACTTTATCATTCTGACTTTGAATTAAAAAAGGTAACTAAAATTATAGCATTAGCCTAACTAACTAACATTGTAAACTATATTGTATTTAGAAATGAAAGAGACTAAGGCAAATATTTAAATTGTCTTCAATTTCGATTGAATGCTGCTTTAATTAGACAAAGTGTATTCGGCTATTTTATTAGAGAATAAAAAAAATGACAAAATTACTTTTCAAAGACAGCGGCAATTACTCTTTATTGGTTTTGCAGTGCAAATTTAACAATGCAGAAAATCAAATAGAGATTTTTTATGCTAAAATGAAAAATAATTTTTATACACTTGTGGCAAATTCGTAATGAATTCTTAATGGACTATTTCATATGTTTCTAAAACTGGTCACTTAATAATCGTTATGTTTTTCAAAAAATCTATATTTTGTTGTGTTTAAATATATTCATTATTTTAAAATACACATATGCGCATATTTTAAAATACACATATACAAGTCCAAAATTGCAGATTGTTTAATATATAAATTATTAACTTTATTTGATGATCAAGTTCCTTTTGAATTCATTTTGTTTATTTTTAATATATGATCACTATATAGAAAATTTTAAAAAAATGTATCTATGCTCTTAAAATTATGTATTTTTTCATGAAAATTTTTTTCCTTAATTTCTCCTAAATATTAAAATATATTTTCATTCAGCACCTACATATAAAGTTACTTTGAAATTCTTTATTTTCTTCATATTACTGTGTGCCCTATATCAAATTTCAGGAGAGCACTGAAAATGAATATTAGATTTCATAAGATTGAACACATAGTTTCTTTATTTCTATCTCTATTTTATATGTATTAAGTAAATAATTCTTTCAATAATGATTGCTTTTTTTCACTCAAATAACATCCCTTTTCGTTCTTTATATTTTTATTATTTTAATTATCTAAGTAACATTTACTTACATTAATTTCAGATTTAATTAAAAATATCATTCATATATATATATGATAAATATTAATTCCTTATTACCCATATTTTATTTTAGATTATTTTTTTTATTTCATTTTATTTCATTCATTTTATTTACATAATGAATCTCATAGCCACCAAGGCTTTGTTGAATTTGAAATTGAATCAAGTATTTTTTTTCCAAAGAATGTTTTATTTTTCGGTCGTAATTCTTAAATTATTGCTCTTATATTTATCGACTACCTTGCTAATTGGCATCAACAAACCAACGGATATGATGGCCACACAAATTTCTCACAAACTTTCTGACAAATGTATTAGTATGTTATTAATTGAATCCGATTGGTAAACAGTAGCTGTGAAATAGACTTTTAGATAGAGATTACATATATCACCCACTTATAGTTGGATTGATGTTAATATACATGCATCAGGACGCTGAATGAGTAATTTAAGAATTAAATATTTTCTAACCAGCTAAATTCAAATTTAAAGCAGCTTGAATGGTTTCCTACCAAATTTTCTTCCATATTTTCCAATAAAAGTTTTATCCTTACTCGTCTGCATAAAAGTGTGGACATAGAGTACAACGATAAGTGTCTTGCATGGTATTGCCGAACAATAGTAAAGAGGTGTAAGTCCATGTCATTAATCAAATATTTTTTTTAGGTTTGGGAAAGACGTCAATGTGCATTTTGAATGTCTTTGTCCCGGCCGACTGAAATCAAAATTCAATAAAGCGCCACAATTATCGCCAGATAGCATACCAGGCTTCATTTTATTCAAATTAATAAAGAGCCACAATTATGCCAGATAACATATCAGGTTTCATTTATTCAAATTAATAAACAGCCACAATTATCGCCAGATAACATATCAGGTTTCATTTATTCAATTTAATATAAAGCCACATTTATGCCAGATAACATATCAGGTTTCATTTATTCAATTTAATAAAGAGCCACAATTATCGCCAGATAATAGATCAGGTTTCATTTATTCAATTTAATAAAGAGCCACAATTATGTCAGATAACATATCAAGTTTCATTTATTCAATTTAGTAAAGAGCCACAATTATCGCCAGATAATAGATCAGGTTTCATTTATCCAAATCAAGGTATTCTTTTCAGTTTTTCTCTTTTACATTTATGTGAAAGGGTAAACTGATAGATGATCGACAATCAGATAATTTTGGTTCAACGTCTGATAAGAATTTCATTTTATATATGACATCTGTGCATTACATTTTTTCCATTTAAGTTTATTTGTCCTGTGATCAGCTCTTTTAGCTACTTCCTTAAATTGAATTTGATGGAAAAATCGATATTTTGAGTTTGTATCTAATTTGGACTTTCATTGGTTCCATTTGGTACATTACAATCTACAATCCCTTTTCCTCAATCACATCATCTACTTTGTCATCTACAGTGCTCCAGCTTTGACAACTTTGTTTTTCCTTTTAATGTACATCGGAAAACATATTGCAAAAAATAAAGTATATATATGAATTAAGTGTTTTCTTATAAAAAATTGGAATTAAATTTTTCTGAGATAAATTTCTGGAGGATATAATTTCTTACATATGCAAATTTTTTCTTTGAAAAGTAATGACGGCTTCAAACCGAAAGAGAGGTATAGAAATGTTTATAATATGGTGAGTTAATATTTGTTTTATATGCACGCATCGTAAGTTTCCCAATAAAAATTAAGGATATTAACATTTGCTAAAATCTTCAATCATGTAATATTTTTAATGCAAAAGATTATCCTAAGAAATGATTTGCAACATAATAAGTAACGGCAAAAAAAATATACCATAAGAATATTAATTTCCTTAAAATCAGTACTGTAATTAAAAGAATAAGCTCAAAGCTGAAAAATAGAAACTAGTTTAATAGTGGTGTATTTTAAAGCAATGAAATCAGACAAAACATAAACTAATAACTACAGAATATTCATCAATGAACAATAGAAGATAAAATGAAAAACATACATAGTAAGAAATGAAAGAAAAAATAAGAATATTTTGGTATAAAATATATATTTTAACACAAAATCAACTGGAAGAAATTTTAGCAGAGAATAACTATTTTCATTTTTTACAAGGTTAGAATAAAGAAATATCTGACGCTAAATAAGAAATTGCTATGCTTTAAAATTTACGAGAAACTGAAAGATAGATTAAAATTTATAGTAGTCAAGCATCACAAAAACAAATAAATAAAAATATTGAAAGCTATATAATTTCTTAAAATTTTGAAACATGCTTATTAAATACATATATATATTTCAAAAAAAATGTTATGAAATTAAAAATAAAACAATTCTACATTAATAATATAATCTTAGTTACATAAATTATTCTGTCAATAATATATGTACTTTTGATTAATAAAACATGTACTATTTGATTTACAATGCATTAAGTTTAATTAATTAAAAGGATTAAATAATAGTGAAAGTACTATAATGAAGAGAAGATATTTCTATGATATTTTTTTGAAAGCGATAAAAATTATTTACTGTTTTCAACATATTTTTTTTTCTCTACAAATTTTTCTTTCGCTAGAAAAGGAAGGAAAACATTGAAATCGCTTATTTTTTTTCATTTCTTTCTATAGTTACTTTTCTGAAAAGTATTTTCTGGATCAATGAATAAAGTTGTTGCAATATTTCTCAACTGTTTAATCTCAAATGAAAGCATTTCTTCCAAAACTCTCAATATCAGAAATTGAATTTGGAAAGAATTTCACTTTAGTTTATTGTCTTTTGACACACTCTCTCACAACTTCTAAAATCGATTCATTTTTTAAAAAAATAACATTCGTGCAGTGAAACTAAAGTTAGAAATCTGAAAAATTATGTTACAGTAAAGAAGAAGAAAGTTCGAAAATCAAACCAGGTTTCATATTTAAAATTTCAAATAGTATTTTATGCACTTCATTTTATTCTGTTTCTTATCTCTTCTACATACATTGTCTTCAAGAGCTCAAGGAGAGGGAAGGGACTCTGGGCATATTTAAAATATCGAAAGTTTTTAATTGAGTTGTATTAATGCCCCGTTATAAAGCATTACTAGGGATATTTGAGGACAAACCTCGTAATTTTGAACTATGGTCAGATGACGAGAACGGTTTCTGAGCTGGCACCCCCTTTCCAAACTTCCACACCATACCTGTGAGAGGAAGTTCGGTCCCGATGGATTTAGCATTCACCAGACTTGCTTACAGGATGGTTATTCAGTGAAACCGAGTCTCCATCTTGACAAGTCCAGTTTCGAAGCCGATACCTCTAAGGCCTAAACATATCGAACGATGACGGATTTAAGACCTTAATTCAACTTCACTGAATCTTCAGCTTGTTGTATATTAAGTTCTTCGATAAAAACCAATATTTCGATGTTGTATTATAGATTTTGTAAGAGGTAATAGTCGTCATCACCAACTAATCACGTTCCAAAAATGAATACATGCATTCAGTCGAGTAAAAATAATTTTTTTCCACAGTTTTTTTTTCTTTCAAAACTGAGTTTATCCTCAGTGTTAACTGAGTTATCTATTAAAAAAAATAATCACGAGACGAAAAAATTGCTTTAAGATTCACTAGTTCTTGTTCTTATACTTTTCAGAATTGATTTTCTTTGTTGGGGTAGCAGCTGTGAAATGACTTTCTTTTAAAAGGAATTTAGGTTATACTGAGACAAACGATGGTAGACAGCAAAACTTTTAGTGGCTATTCTTTGGGAAAGTGTTTGGAAGCGTATCCACACTGGGCAGGGGATACAGCTATTTGCGGATGGTGACACGAATTCTTTCAAACTGTTTGAGCCATTGTCTAAACTTGACATCGCCTAACGAAATCCGTAGTAATTGAAAACCATATCTGGAACACAAGAACATCTATGGCTTCTTGTACTAAATTATTGTAAAATATATAGAATTTATTGTTATAGAATATTTTAAATTTTCTAACATTATTCGAAGTTATATAAACTGAGTTTTAATGCATCATAACACTGTCATTTTCCTTTGAAAATTTTGCCACAAAAGGGATTATTTCTGCAAGCATATCTAAATAAAGAAATATTTCTTTGCGTTTTGAAGTAAAAAAATAAAATCGTACTTAATTATAATGTTAAATTTTCCATAGAGTTTTTAATAGTTCTATAGAGTATTTAATTTGATCTAGTGGCACAAGAGGCAAATTTGGCTTCTGAACAAAATTATTAAATTTGAAAATACAGCATTCAGGGATTACTAATGTCAAAGATGCAATTTTTTAAATATTTTTTAGAAATTAAATTTAGATATCAGATATTTCTTAAAATCGCTGAAAGGTTAGATCAAATTAACTCTAAAATCACTGTTACTTGTTTCGCGGATATTAGTGACCTGCGTTTCGAAAGATTGGAGATAAATCAAAATCACTTTGAGGATAAAGACGAATAACGAGCAGAAACTCTCTTGTGAACGAATATAAGGCAGATAATGGGCATGCTTTGTATGCCACAAAATTGCAATCTACAAAGCATATATAACAACTCAACTCAACTAAAGATCATCAGAAGCACATGCAGCCCCGGATTACATCCTGTTGTGGCCTATAGGCAAAGGCAGTTTTGGAGTTATCCTGTCTTATCCCCATCATCCCAAACAATATTTTTTAAAATTTATTTGTTATGCACATGAGCAGTCTTCAGGTAGTAAATATGATTATAAACTAAAACTATAAAGCATTTAACTACATTTCACTTTTTCAATACTTCGCATGTAAAAAACATGCAATTTAAAATAATTTGCATCCCTTGGGTTGTGAGTTCGAACCCCGCCGGCCGAAGACTCCCCGTGTATATGGTGATCTGGTCACGTATAAATCTGTTGTAGCAGCAAAGTTCTCCGAGTCGAGTCTATACCACTGGGAGTACTGGATCAGAGTTGATTGTTCTTTGATTCAGGTCTAAATTATGATCTGAGAATGAACGAATGAGTGAAAAGGACTGTGATGCATGAGTGTCTAAGACGTACTTTTGGTCCTAGATGGCGCTACTGAAACAAGAGAACCTAAAATTCGGCTTAAAATCATTGACTTCACCAGCGGGCTTGTCTGTGACAAATGCCATAAGAAATGCAACATAAAAAGACTGCAAAAAATGAAGAGACATTGACCTCTGTGATTTGCAAGGGAATTTGAAATGATGAAGTCTTATAGATAATTTTCTGAAATATAAACGATAATTGACGGTTATTTGACATAATGCGGCAAATAACCGAATGAAAGCAGGGAATTAAATTATTTCATAAATAAAACAAAAAAATCTCGATTAGAGAATTCTTAAAAGTGAAGTTGGTTGGAAAGTTTTAATTTTTGGCTACCAGCAAAAATTCGCTAAAAATATAACATGTTATCGTTACAAGTACAGAAAACATTGAATTTTGTGAACTAAACGAATTGGACATTCGATTAAGTGGAAGAAAGCTATCTTCCATCATACTGATTGTTACTGTGATATTCTTCAGCTTTCTGTTGTTGTGATCATATGTAAGGCATTAGAAAGATCAAGTGTTAAGAAATGTTCACAGCTTCAAAACATTTGAGAGAAATAAGAGTTACCATTTTGCTATCATTTAAAAATATTCTGCCTCGGCTAGTCTAAGAACCTATAATAGTATTTTTAGTAAGTGTTTTAAATTTTATATGGTATGCAATTTATTAAATTAAAATTTATCCATTAAAATACATAATTGCGGACTTTTGTCAATGTTAAGACTTAGATTACATATTTTTCTTTGAACATGAACTCCAAAGTAAGAATTTTATTTCCATTTTTATTTCGTAATGCAGACACCTTTTAATTATTATGCAGCAATGCAATAATTTAGTCTAAATCAAATCAATTCATTTCAATTAAGTTTTCCTATCGTACTAAACGATAAGTTGATTTTTAAAACAATTCCATGTTCTTGCATTCCATCTTAATCACTTAATAGCCAAGAAAGTTGATAATCTGACCAGGCAAGGACCTTAAAATATGGCTAGATTAAATAAAATGGTCCTGAAAAAATAGGTTTATGATCCAATAATCAGAGATCCACTCCTAATAGAGTGCAAAAATGTGGTCAATATTTATATTATTTGAAATAAATACAAAATCCAAGCTGCAAAAATGATTTAAATAAGGTAAAGAATTTTTAGTTTATGGTGTTAGTGTCAGTAAATATATTGCTGAAAAGAATACGATTATAAAGATGAGGAATTACCTTATGATGTTTCTTTATTATGCATTTTTCTAGTATTATGTATTTCTGTCCCATTAGTTTTATTAAATAAATTAAATTTGACAAAAAAGCATTTTAAGCAAAATATATTTTCTACTCCTTTTCGACTAAGATTGACAAAAATATTTCATTATTTAATTTGATCAAAGAACACCTTGAACATCACTAACCGATTGGTGGATTAGTCTCGCGAATGAAATGATCTCGAAACTTATAATATCATGATATTCAAAGTTTCATAACTCGGTCAGGAAAGAAGAATATTTCTTGTTTGAAACCCTACTGTGTATAGAATATTTAGTTAAGACTAATTAGATTTAATGACTTTAGAGAAATTTTGACTTCTTAATATCTTTGTATCTACGTTAATTGTCTCGAATAACCTAAAATATAATTATTTGTGTCATTTAAAATATTTTTCTGGTTGAAAATATATTCCTATATCTAATGTTTAAGTATTCAGCTGTTGGACACGATTAGAGAGATCATCATCTAGATAGAGGTCATTAATTTATTGATTTCCTAACAGAGGTTGAAAAACATATTAAATTTTCAATATATTATATATGAAACCCCGTAATCTGTAACTATAATTGTAATCGTTTGCTCAAAAAATATGAAGACAGTCGTTTTCACCGATTTAGAAATGGATGTTTATTATTCGAAAATGCATTTCCTGCAAGAACTTGACGCATGAAAATTGTATATGCATACTTGATATCCTGAAAGCAAGGGATATATTTTTTTTCATTTTTTTTCTGACTGTGTCAATTTCAGAACAGAATAAAAAATGAAATCTATGAGAAATATCTGTTCTAATCTATTATAAATACTAAATTTGTTATCAACATCGTCTCGTTCGAAAAATTTCAAATTATTATAACCATTTGTTCTTTAAAGGGTATGACATTTTGCAATAATTTAATCTACTATTTCATAGATCTCTTCTGCCCTCGTCATAAATCCTTTCTTCTATAAAAATAAATATTGAAGTTAAAAGTTTCATTTGATTGATTTTCAACGCAGTCCTGGAAGAGAAATTTTACTTCCCAAAGACAGAACTAAATATTCAGGGGGAATAATTCTTTTATATCTGTAAAAATAAAGAAAGTTTTTTTTTAATATTTTAAATTATCATCGACATAATTTGTTTAAATGGCAAAGTAAATATTCCAAAGGCACCTGTAAATATCTGTTTCAGATTTTTTTATAATATTGCAAATCAAAATTTTGGAAAAAAATATACAAGATCAAACAATACTATCTGGAAATCTAAAAACTTCACTAATTTTTTTAAAAATAAAATCCAATGATTCGATGTTAAAAATAAAAACGTGGAAGACAAAATAAAATAAGAAACGTTTGTTTTATCGTGTGCGTAAACCTAATGTATAAAGTAAAATTAAAATATAATAGTTGAAAATGTTAAAAAAACGACAGTTCAAATGTGAGAGTTTATTGTGAAAAGTACTATTTCATTTAAATCCTCTAAAGGAGTACGTACATATAATCTAAGGAAATCTTAATCATTTCTTGTATGTGATTAATTGGTTGAAGTTGAGTCCTGAATTAAATTTCAAAGATTATTTGAAACTAATCAAGTGTTTTTAAAATAATTATTAGTATAAATATTGCTTTATAGATTGGAAACCATTATTGCGATATGAAATGAAAATGAAAAATATATATATATTGATCAGTTCGAATGGAAAAATCTGTAAACTGATGTCGTATGTTTATGTTATAATATATAACTAATAATTACTTTTGATGATTTTATATGTTACATGAAAAAGAAAGAATAAAATTTTGGAAATGTTTTACAAATCCGCAATTTTTTAATCTAAAAAAGAATTCTAAATAAAATACATTATGAGTAATATTCTAAAAACCTTACTGGATCTAATTTTCTGCATTTCGTGAAAGTTAAAGAAAATAAGCCCAATTATGTACAGCTCATTACGATTGGTTATTTATATGGATTATATTTCCGGAATGATTAATGCTGATTATATTTGAAATTAAAATAAGCGAAACTATATCAAGTCGACATATTTTTTATTCCATTACAAGCAACTGAATAATTGAATGTGGTGACGTTTTATAAGCCAGATAACACTGCGGCACATGAGAAACATCTTTTGTCTTGTGGTCATGTTACGTGGCTACGAACCCAAAGGTTGCGAGTTCGATCCTCGCCTATCGCCAGTAGCAACAAAACTATTTATTGTTTAAGATAAATGTAAGGAACAAAATTTTTCCATGAAATTAGAATAGAAATTTTCCATTTTACGAATTACATTTCTATTAATGTAAAATCAGCATTTGAATTAAATTTTTCGAATGTTGCAGAAACCTACTGCAAACATTAAAACTGAAGATGTGACAAGTGGTAGATTATTTTATATAGATAAAATGGCCCTTTCACACTATGTTCAAGCGGTTTTAAAGAAAAAAAAGTGCTTATTATCATTATAATTATTATTTAGTTTCTGCTTCTTATAATCGAAAGTTATATGCCCATTTTGTATTTTCTGAGTCATATTTACAGAATTATTCAGATTTCACAAAATATTAGGAAAAATACTATTTCTCGTGTTCTTTCTTTTAAACAAAGCATCAATATTTAAACAGTTGCATTTATCAAACTTTGAAAATTTTTAAACATATGTAATTAATTTTCAGTAATTATTTATTTTGGAAAAAAAATATTAAATTTTTCCCAAATCAACTGACTTTGGTGATAGCAAGTCTTTAAAAAATTGAATTTTATAAAAAAGTCAAAATTTAAAAGAAGCTTTTTTAATGATTGAGAGCTTAAAATATCACTTTCCTTATTTTAAGAGAATCTCTAGTTTAATGTCAAATAAAGAAAGAGAAAAAAGTAACAATCATATTAAGCTGAGTATTTCTGCAAAAAATGAATCGTTTTAATTTTGCTTTGAACAAAGCAGAGCGAGTAGCATTAAAAGGCATCCATCATTATATTAAAATATTTATAATATACCATTTTATTGAAAATAAATTGTTTCGTAGCACCATATATAAGAATACGCAAATCACTCGGAAATATATAGTATTTTATTATTGAAACAAAATATATCTTTATGATCTATTCAGAAATTAATCATAAAATATTGAAACAGAAGAAAATAATAAATTGTAATGATATATATCATGATAATGAAGAAGCCTACATACATATATCTAAATACATATACATGACATATATCATGATAAGGAATAAAAAGTATTCTGTAATTGGCAGGAACGAATTTCATTCTATTAAATGATTACAGAAATTTTCTTAGATACTTACTTGTATTTTGAATTAACATGGTATGCTGTACATGGATAAGATGATACTGAAAATTCTCTGAACTTTATTAACTTTGACTATTAAAAATCAATGCAATGAAAATTATCACTATGAACAATATTTCTTAAGGCAAAATAGAAATATTACTAATAAATTTGTTTTTCTTTTTAAACATTGAAGCTTTGCTCTATAAAATTCCAAATTTCATTTAGAATTTAGGATGATGCAAGAATTTATCCTCCCAAATGCATGCTCCCCTTATTCTTATTCCCTACATATTTTTCTTTCATGATTAAAAGTTAAACTTAGCTTGAGATGCAAGGGGAGATATAGTTTAATACCCTTACCAGTCTGAAGTTAATTGGATGTTCGTATTGTTGGCAACAATAAAAACTTGACAGGTCCATTGCAACCATTTGAGAGAAATGTTATCTGTAATGATTATATTTTTCTTTTTTGCAACATATACTGAAAATAAAATATTATCTACTAAAATATGCCTTTTATTACAACTAGATCATCTTACAATGCTCCTCTATTCCAACATTTTATTTTTCCTTTCAAATATCTCTGTATGAATCTGTTTGGTTAATGCATGTATAATAGGGCTCTTCTGTCTATCATCTGTGAAATATAATCCTGAATAATAAATTATATATTGAAAGTAAAATATATGCAACCTTTAAAAATGTGTTTCTCATTATTATTAGATTTACCTTCGTTGCTTTCCAGTCACAAATTCTTTATTCCTTCAGAATATCTATTAGGAACTATTAGGAAATTTTGTGGTTCGTAGTAACTTTTTGATTACGGGTTCCAAAGACTTAAATAGAATTTTAGAAGCACAAAATCTCAATCAACGTTTTATTAATACGATTGCCGTACGTACATTGAAAGGTCTTATTAAATCCCTTAAAAATATGACTTGTGCTAACAAATTTTAGGAAAGTACACAGTGGAGCTAATTAACTTATTGTTTTTGGAAGATTTCAATTTATCTTTCAGAAAACTATTAACGCAAAGTAAAATTCCAAATTAAATTAACGAGGGGTAAAAGTGGAGCTTCAACTTCAGAAAACGTTGATTTCGCATATGTAACAGTATGTTGTTGTTACTTATATTTTCTAAATAATTTGCACCCACACAAATTTAGGTTTGTATTTTTGACCACAGCATTACATCAAAACATGATAATGGAAAGAAACCACAAAATTTCTTTATCTTAGATATTATTTTTAAATAACATAATCCGTTTGTCAGATCTTTCAGCTAAAAAGGAAGAATGGACTTGTAAAAATAGTAAAAAAAGAATCCATTTGTTTAAAAACATGTCACACACTGAGATGCCAGAAGTCATGGGATACTTCCTAATAATGTGCCGGACCTCCTACTTCCAGTGAAGTGTAGGAACGATATGACTCAACAAGTCGATGGAAGTCCCTTGTAAAAATATTGAGCATCCGTAGACATACATAGTTGCAAATGTATTGCCAGTCTATGATTTTGTGCATGGATTGACCTCTCGATTATGTCTCAAAATTTTTTGATGGAACTCACGTGGGGATATCTGAGTGGTCAAATCATTCGCTGGAATTGTTCTTAGTGGTCTTCCAACCAAACGAGAGCAGGTGTGGCCCAGTGACATGACGTATTGTTAACTATAACAATTCCGTAGTTGCTTGGGTACATGTAGTTCATGATTACGCGCAAGTGGTCTGCAAGTAGCTGTACCATTTCCAAGAAATTATCAATTCTGTTGGACCTCAACATCCAGTCCATTCCATGTAGAAACGGCCCATTATGGTTATGCAGCTACCGCCGTTACTATACCATTACCATTATGGAGTCACCATCAGCTTGCACAGAGCCTTGTTGGCTACTTAGGCCCATGATTTCGTGAGGTTTGCGCCACACTTGAACCATACGATTTGCTCTTATCAACTGAAATCGGGATTCATCTAACCAAAGCACAGTTTTTCCATCGTCTAGGGTCCAGCCGATATGGTCATGAGCACAGGAGAGTCACTGCAGGCGATGCTATGCTGTTAGTAAAGACACTTGAATTCGTCCCCTGCTGACGTAGCCCATTAAAGCCAAATTTCCTGATGCACTCATCCGTCATATATCACGGGCCGCGGTGGCCTGGTGGTAAGGTCTTGGCTTCGGAACCGGAGGGTTTCAGGTTCGAGACCCGATTCCACCGAAGAACCGTCGTGTAAGGGGGTCTGTTGCACGTTAAATCCGTCATGACCAAACGTCCTCCCGCTGGTGTGGTGCGGTGTGGAGAGGGGGGTGCCATCTCAGGTGTCGTCCTCGTCATCTGACCGTGGTTCAAAATTACGAGGTCCGTCCCAAAATAGCCCTAGTGTTGCTTCAAACGGGACGTTAATATAATCAAACCAAATCAAACCGTCATATATCACATTGATTCCTACGGTTATTTCACTCAGTATTAGTATTGTTTGCCTGTTAACACTAATAATTATATTACTGGTTAATCGCGGTTCATTGTGCAGGCGATCGGTCACTGCGTTGTCTATGGTAGGAGGTTATGCCTGAAATTAGGTATTCGTGGCACGCTGAGACTGAAGATCTCAGAATATTAAAACTCCAAATGAGTTTCGAAATGGAATGTTCCATATTTCTAGTTAAAAATGCCGTTCCTAGTTCAAAGTCTGTCAATCCTCGTTTAGCAACCATAATCATGTCAGAAAGCTTTTCACATGAATCACTTGAAATAAAAGAAAGGAAATGAAGTGCTTATTTACTCATTTTGTCTGGGATGCTATTGTTATCTTTCTATTTGCATATTCCTATCCCATGACTTCTGTCACCTCAATGTGCACTCATATATTAGAAATTTGACAATAGATTCCCATTAATGTTTATGGCCAAAGCATAATTCTAATGTTTGAAGAAGATATATTTTTTATTAGTAGAAATAACCATCTCCTTAAATTAATTAGAACATATAGAATGCCTTTACAGTACACCAAAAAGTGTTCGAATTTTTTTTAAATGTGAAAAAAAGCTCTGAATCATAGAATTGGATTTGGGTATGAAATATAGTATTTTTGAAAAATATTATTTGCTTGATTAAAAGTTTGAAATATGTGAATATAAAGTTTAGTATTAGTAGTAGAGTGTGATGTATAGAATTATTAGCAGATTATGAAGTGATTTGAGTATGAAGTCTAGTATGTCGTAAAACAAATTGTATTTTATTTAATTTTTAATAAAATAAGTACAAGAAGGCATAGATAAAGTGTATCACAAAAGTGTTCACACACCAAAATATATTCGAATAAATTAATTATTAAGATTATCGTCTCTCACTTTTTGAATTTTTGTATTTGGTGACATTTCAGAAAACTTTAGCTTCAATTTCTGCTCATTTTTTTCTATTCTATTTATTAATTTAAATTAACTTGTAAATATAAGAAAAATACATGCATCATTCAAAAAGTGATTGTTTCACCTTATAATACAGGATGATAATAAATAAAGACTACAACTTTGAATTGTAATTGAAAGAAAACAAATCAAAGTACAATCTTTTTTGATCGTCCTAAATTACAAATAATAATTGAATGCTAAAGTTCAATATGGCTATAAGTGTTCATTGTCAACTTCCTTCCAAAAATACAGATGATCTCCAATAAACAACAATGTTGTTTTGTTTTCTTTTAACAATGCTTCAAATTTGGGAAAATCATTGATAATCACCCTGTGGTGGAAATCAATGCTGCGTATCGTTATATTAATATTTTTTTTCACATTACATTGTACAATATGTGATAAAACATTTTAAAGTTTAAACAAGAGGTGAAAACAAAGCAAAAAAAGGTCCTTCAGCAATATAAACTCAATATAATTGGTGATTCATAGCTAAAAAAAAAAGCAAAGAGTACACATTTTAGTGCTATAACAAAGATAGTTTACTTCTTTTTAACCTGAAACTGTTTGTCAAATGTACAGATCTGCTGTATTACATTTACATGTATCTCGCAGGAAATGATTTGTTAATATAAATAATAGAAATCTTAGACTTTTCTTCATTCAAATTAATCATAAATAAAGTTGAAACATATTGGATTCATGTCATATTTACAGATGAAAGCAAACTCAACATTTTTGGTTCTACTACGTATATAATTGTATGAAGAAGAAAAAAACCAGAAGCTTAATCCAGAGAATTTAATTGCAATAGTAAAACATTCTTGTTTTGAAGGTTCATATCATCACCAGGTAATTTGATATTTATTATTACAGCAATAAGCCAGGCTCTTTATAGAAATATTTTAAAGAAAATATAAAGTTATCAGCCAAACATTTGGAGTTGGAAAAAGCTTTGTTTTTATTCTCAGAAAAACGATCCTATACCCTGCTTTCATCGTTCTTTTCTGGTGTCTCTATAATTTTCCATAAAATCTAAAAGCACCACCTCAGATACCAGATTCAAATCTAATAGAATGCACATTTGACAAGAACTGGAAATGCAAATACACCGATAGGAACACCGAACTAAAAGCAATAATGATGGAAGAATGCAGGCTCAATAACGCAGAATTAAAGAATAAACCAATACACACTATGCCCAGATGCCTAAAAGTTCTTGTGAATGTTTCAGAATATTCAACTTCCATACTACTTGAAGGAATTACCACAATTTTTAATATGTATATATATATATATATATATATATATATATATATATATATATATATATATATATATATATATATATATATATATATATATATATATATATTGTAAGTATACTTTTATAAAACTTTTTTTAATGATTTTTCAAAAGAATAGTTTTTGTATATCATGAAAGTATTTAATAATATTTTGTCCAGAAATGTCATGCATGTTATTGAAAAATCTTCATTCTGAAATATTAATTTTTAGTAATAAATAGAAACGTGTGGCATTAAAATTCGTAATTGTATGAAAAATTATGGGAGTCAATGTATATATTTTTAGATATATCTTTATATTGACGTGAAGATATTAAATGTGAAATATATTAAAGCAGATGAATGATCTATAATTTTTTTGCTTAACTTAAATTAAATTAATATTTATTCCAAAATTTGATTGATTTACTATACAACAATTTAAAAGAAATGTTAAAAGAATTTTTGAAAAAAAAAATATAAGAAATTCACAATATCTAAATAACTAAATAAAACTTTTGAATAATTTTGTATTGTCTTTAAAGAACTATGTTGTTGCCACATGCGATTTTTACAATTCACTGTCACTTTTAATTCCTATAAACAATTGAATATAATATAGATTTTATTATAATTTGAATATAATAAACATATAATTTATTAAATGCTAATAAAATTCCTCTATCGCATAAATTTAATCATGATTTTCATAAAATTTATTTCTGTTTATTAAATTGTGATATTTCAAGTATTGTGTAATCTATTCTATTTAAAGTTTCATCATCATCGTGTTATTCTTATCATCGCCGTACAACGTTAAATACAGAATGTGGATTATAAACTTATGACAAAATCCTTTGAAAACTTTTATCTCTCAGATTGCGCAAAATATTTACAGCACGAGATTAAAATTTGAGACACTTTATACATGGATAAGAAAACATTATTATCTCAAGTAAAGCGTCACGTTTTAACTTTACGAGTGATTCTTTTCCAACTTTTTGATTTCAGAAAAAGCAGGTTACTAAAATATTTTCCGTTCTTGTGAATTTTGATATTGTTAAAAAGCAATTTCCGTAACTTCAAACAGAGCATTTCTTTTTAGAAGATAAACAAGATTATCATTTCCTATCTTTATTTAATTCTCATTGGAAAAAACTTCCAAAGTTTATTAAAATTGAAAAACAAGTAAGCATTTCTTTTCAATAAATGAAAACTTGAAACTATAAGTTTCTCTGATTTAATAAATAAAGACAATTAAAAAGAAATAAGCAAAGGAAAATAAAGAAAGCTAGATTTCTATTTTAATAAAATTACTTGAGACACAAATTTTTCTAAATGAAAAAAGAAAAATGTCAATATAGTTTCTTATAATGTTAAAAAAATTACAATTAATTAGATGCATAGATAAATAAAAAATACTACACTTTTTTATTAAGCGTCTTTTGCCTAGTGACATCAATATTCATATAGTCTAAATACAATTTTTCCTGTTTTCTTGTTAATACAAAATCTTTCTAACTTCACTTTGTGTTAGTTTATACGATTGATAATAGCAAACATCTCAACCGAGATATATTGGTTCAAATCATGTGAAAGATTAAAACATTTTACAAAACATAAAGTTTATATATTTTATATATCAAATATAATGTTATTCAATGCAGAAAACATCTTTTCTTAAAAAACATATAATAGTTTAAAACCATGAATCATTATTAATTCATTTCAAATATTGATTATTATTTAAAAAGTAATTATGGACTTTAAAATATAAAAGTTTTTAAATTTTTTTCTCAGATTTAAATGTTTTGTTCAGTTTTTATCACTAGTTTAAAAGATTTAATCACCATACCATGAAAAAAAATTATGATGTTTAATAATGCTTATGAGCAGAAAAATCTTCATTTCATGCGACATAGAATTAATTAAAATATTAAAAATGTTTTTACACTGATTAATTTAATAGTAATATCTTTAAACCAATCAATAATTTAAAAAAAGTAAGAAATTACTAGTGATACTTTGATGTAGGCCCGGAATTATTGGGCTATTATTGGCTTTTTATTATTGGACATTTGTTGTCCTAATCATAATTCATCTGCAACCTGACAAAATTTTTACTTGTGTCCTAATTTTTTTAACTGGTAATTCAACAATTCAAATAAAGATGAGAAATAAAAATTAAGCAATTTTTAGGGAAAAGCTTTTATTTTAACTTTCGAATTGATATCAAATATTTCATTTAATAAAATTAATACAAGTTTGAGATAATAAACATAGCATTTTTTACAAAAATTATATTGATATTATAAGAAGAAATAATCGCGGATGTTTAATGAATGAATTGTGAAATAAATGTAGTTTATAGAAATGATAAAAGTGTCCTGTAAAAAAGTAAGATGATTTTTAAAACAGATTTCTAAAAATGTAATATTTGTTTAAATGGATAATTTCATAGTAAAAGTAAAAGCTAAATTTTAATTCAAAAATATATTTATTTTATTTTATTAAAATAAAAGAACACATAAATACAGAAAGAACTTTGTAAAAAAAATATAAAGCCAACTCATTCTCTGAAAAAATAGTCTGATGATACCTGTGACACTTTTAACATTTTTTTAAACTGTATATCATCATGTCTAACATAATGAGATGATATCACAGTCTATAAAATATATAGTCTGAATGCATTGCTATCTGCATCATCAGAACCAACAGATGGTTCGTTTTGATAATACTGATTAAATATACAGATAAAACTGGAGTTGAAAAATGAACCAATTAAAATACGAAACATAATTTCAAAATGAGACAAAAATATGAATAAAATATTATCAGTAAAAATATTAATCATGGAATTCACCATGTAACTTTATGACATTAAAAGATGTTTCTGGTACAATGTTAAAAGGTATCCTTAATGTTTAGTAAAAGAAAAGGAAGTAATTAATGCAGAAAATTATTGGATCAAAGTAAAAGTAAAATTAAAAAAAAAAAAGAATATTTATCGGAAATTAGTGTTTTTTTTAAATAAAGGTGTTTTTTTAATTTTAAACACGAAAAAGACATTAACTTGCCTGAATTTTTACTATATATATATGTAACTGACATACAGTTGAGCATGTAGTTAAAAATATAAAAAAAATATTTAAAAATTAATTAAAATAACTAAAAATAGGTAGACAAATCATCTCAAAAAAGCAAACAAGCAGAAATCAATAAAAACTGTCTAAATAAATCCATCTCTCTAAGAAATATTTTTTATTAATCCGATATTATACACCAAATATTCTTGTCGAATACTTTTAGTTGAAATTCATAGAAAATCAGACTAGCAACCAGGGAAGAATAACAATCTAATAATGTTGTTAATATAAGCCTTCATTATTTATGTGATATCTGATGAGCAATAAAATTCGAATTCAAATAAAATAATTCATTTTCACTCAATAGTGAATAAAATATTATAATGCTTGAGGTACGGGAAGAAAAAACATAAATAACAATTTAAAAAATCTTTAAAAAACAGCTTTTTTATTTATTTCGCTTTAATTTCTTTTTTCTCTTTAACCGTTAAAAGCGAGAAAAGATTGAGGTCAATTCTTCCACTGCAACTTCTTTTAAAGACTTTTTTTTTGTCAATCAAGCTTTTGCATTGTTACTCAACTTTTTTATCTGAAAGGAAGGCTTTTACTTTGAATTTCCCAATACAAGACATTCAATCGAGAAAGAGTGTTTCATTGGATTATTGTACTTTATAGATTTACAATTTCTGACGTTAAATTATTTTGCAAAAGATCCAGAAGATCACTTATAAATCTTTTTACAAAGATACATTTGAAAATTGCTTGGACTAGAGGTTTCAACTCAAAAAAAGCATTTTGATTTAATCATTTAGCTACATTTCTAATTCACTCGCATTTACTTATTCGTTGCATTTTTGCAATTTATATAAAATTAGAAATAACTTGTCAACATAAATTTGAAAATGAGAACCACTTTCTAGAAACCTTTTTAAAAGACAGTTTTTTTTCCAGCCCACGACAAGATATGATGAAAATATACGTTCTGCTTGTCAAGATATGGTGTAAATTTTCCTTACAAGGATTATATTTACTTTATCTTATTTCTAAGTTAGTATGAATTAAAGATAATTTTGACAATGGAATCATTTTTTTGTATTGAATTATTGAGTATATTGGAGTATAAGGGTCTGATTCTATTACGTTGAATAAAAAGGAAAAGAAAAAGCTGGAGTGTATCCTGTCATTAAAAAAGGTAGACAGAGACATCGAACTGCTAACTGTTAACTTTCAAAGAGCAGAGGGATTAAATCGGAAAATATCTTCTGAGATTCCAGGAGAGGCAGGCATCACGTTTTTGATTCACCATTCACTTGAAAAGATAGGCATAAGAATGGATTGATGTCAGTTAACTTTTAAAATTCAGACAGTCCAAATCTTTAAATATACCTTTAGATTCTAGGAGAGTGAGAAATACAGGCGTCAAGTTTTTATTTCGGTTGTCATTTAAAAGGGTAGACTGAAACGTAGAATTAGTGTAATTGTTTACGATGTAAAGGAATTATACCATTAAATATTTAAGATTCTGGAAGAGAGACAGGTGAAAGATGAGATAAGATAAGGTTTTGAGATTATTAAGACATGCATGACTTAATTCCATAAAAGAATCAAAAACCGAAATAAACCAATTCTGAAAATCATAACTGATGAAAAGATTAGTTGCATTGACCTTAGCTTCGAGTTACAAAAGGGGGATCCATATCTAGAAAAAGGGCGTATTCAAGCATTAATTCATCGCATTCTCACTCAATTAAATGAAATTTTTATTGTATTCGTATTTTATAACTAAGAGAAAAGATACTGAACCAAAACTAAAACATTTAGGCCTATTTTAAAGAAAATATATGCAATTTTTTTTTTCCAAAAAAATATACTTTTATAGGTATATTACCTGTTAAACATGTTTATTTAAATACTTTTTTTGCCTTTTAGTTTATAATTTATTACAATAAATATTGTGATATCATAAAATTAATATCTTTTTTTTAATTCACTACCAGATTGAGTCACAGCTGTTAATGTATTTTTATATAAAACAAACAAGTGCAGAAAATTGAGAAAAAAAATCCCTGGTACATCAGAATAAGACTAAAAATGAAATAAATACCATCTTTATAAAGATGAAAAAAGTTAAATAAAAATTAACAAAATGCAAAACATTAAAAGAATTAGTTGATAAAAGCAAAATATTTATGTTTTTATAACAAAAGCTTAGAGTAGTAAATTGCTTCCCTTCAGATCTAGATTTTCTAACTTCCAATCATACTATAACTCGAAAAGTGCTACTTCCATATTTCAAGATTCTAGATTTTCTGTGGTAGGGTTTCAACTCAGCTTTAATAGCTCAGAGCTTTTGACTCAAACATGAAGGTTTTTCTAATCATCCTATGAAAGAAACAAATATTTTACTTTCTGCATCTATTAAAAAAATGTCCTATAGAAAAATACAATTGAAATTCGAAGTTTATTAAAATACAAAAAGTATCAAAATTAAGCTAATAAATATATAGTTTTTAAGAGCCTATGTGCCTAATTTATTGCATAGACTACCGGCTTTATAAATATAAAGCAATCATATGAAAAACAAAAAAAATAGACCCGTAAGATAGCCATTATATTAATAAGAACATTAATTTTCTGTAAGATTTCATGTCTTTAGTAACAGAGATAGTATTACTACTATTTTGATGTCATGTTTTAGGCTGTCGTTCTTGTTGTCCAATAATTCACAAAGAAAGTATCCACCTAATTATATCTGGAATTAACAATTTATAAATTTTAAATAAATCAAGTTTAAGGTAGAAAGGTCGGAGTTAGACTTTACCGATTTAATAACTTAATGCGTTTGCATTAAATTGACGAGATGCTCAAAATATATTAAAAAAATATTCTTCAGTGATCAATCAGTTCCATTACAGTGTATTCTTATATAAGCTTAAACAAGCATTGCGATCCAAGTCAGAACTATTCAGATTTTAAAACTAATTTAAATAAAATGTATGGAAAATGATTCTGATCCAGAAATCGAAGTTCTTGTACTGTTGTGGTGTGAATTAGAATAGGAGGTACTTTAATTCGAATAAACTTTCTATTTTATCCTAATTTACATAAAATCTGAATTAATGCTATATTCAAAGAATTTCATTT